>NC_081410.1:570006717-570313348 GCF_030272615.1 Cryptomeria japonica
TATGTAGAATTCTCAAGGAATTTCATAAATTAGGCCAACAAGTCCAATGATCCTATTCAAATATTGGGACTGGATAACAACTGGTATAAATCAACATATTGACAAGTTTAGAATTGGGCCTATCATGGTGAGACTATGGTGCCTAGCATCTCAGTCTACTAGGACTAAGGAACCTAGCACCCTAGTCCACTTGAACTATCGTGGCTAGTACCCTAGACCACACAGAAAGTGGTGTACATAGAGGCAGGTCTAGCATGCATAGGCTCAAAGCATAGGATCTGATAATGTCATGAATCTATAAGAACAATTTGGTAGTAAAAGTAGCTATAAATAAGCTTAGAAAGAGATATAAGGAGATAGACTAAGGTGAGTGCCCAAAAAAGTGTGAAATTGTAATAGGTTATAATTTATGGCACTCCAACTTTGTAACAAAATTAAAGGGACACATTAAAGAAATGGTCAAATTAGGACTCCCCTCACTATTTCTCAATAATAACATTGCAAAAATAGAAGAGGATAATATAGAAACATATTGGCAATGAAACAAGAAGACTAGACCTTTTTATACAATTGGAGTTGATCCCCATGTATTGTATATGTTGAAATGGTTATATAACTATTGTTGCAACAAGAGTATCATATGTAGACTCCCATCCACAAGTTGCAAAATATATCCTTAAAGAGATAATAGACCTTGGTAAACCTCTTAAGGCTCTAAAGAAGAATATTCATCATTTTAAAGATGAATGTGTGTCTTTGCAATCCAGCTTATAAAAAAATTGAGTCTTAGGTCTTCTTTTGTCCATATTTTCTTATTTTTATTAGTCTTACCTTTAATTCTATATTTTTCTTTGTGAGAAAATATCTCCTTTGATTCACTAATAACTATATAGATTTTCTCTATGTTGGAATCCAAGAACACTGAGAGGGGGAGTCAATTGGTGTTCTCCTGGTATGACTAATTTTAACCTTATTAGCACAACAACTTAGTAACCAGTATGAATAAAAGCAAATAACAACAAGTAATAATGCAACCACAAAGATCAATACCATAACACGAAGATTTATACGTGGAAAACCTCAAGGAGGAAAAAACATGATGGGATTGGTGACCCTCAATATCTATCCACTGATAAATGAATAAATATTACATATAAGGGGCCTGCACATGAAAGAAGGCACACTTCCTAGAGCACAATGCTCATCACAAAAGGAGCCTCACTGACTACAATAAATCTTCAGACTACAATCCAGAAAGAAGATTGAATTGCAAGTATACCATCTCTTATGCCTGAGTACAGTTTTGATTAAGCTCAATACGAAGGTCTTAAACCTCTTACACAAACCCAATTTGATCACCTATGATCAACCAAATCATTTGCATATGATTACAACCTTATGCGCACACTGAAAATCCCATAACCATCCATGACCGTGATATACAAAGAGATCTTACATCATATTTATACAAACCCGAAACCTAAACAATTAGGTCGCCCACCTAAAAGATAATACAATAAATATATTACATAAACCCGCAAACTAATGATAACCCAAGTCAGCCAAAGACCGAAACAACATTAACCAAACAATAAATCCAATCGGTAATGCATCAGGAGCATCCACTAACACGTTACACAAATTGGTGCATAATCTAGTAGAATAACACAATAGGTTGCCATAAGCCAAATACAACACCACCAATCTGATGGACTTGAAAAGCACTGAGAGGGGGGTGAATCAGTGACACCAAAAAATAAACTACTTCAAACACTAACTGGTAGATGAACTTAACAAAAAATTTAAACACAATGAATGCAATCGAAAATGATATAACAACATCCACAAAAAGTAAAGCATCCACCATAACACAAGTGTTTGTATGTGGAAAACCCAAATAGGTAAAAGCCATGGTGAGATGGAATCACAAGTTAACTATCTGCAGTAATAGATAACTGACTGGTTAAGGTCTACAAAGTGCTCTGCTAGGAGCGAATCTTGTTAGAGATCCCAAAGATTGATTAGAAGCTTATACCCTGTTAAAGGAGTACCATTTTAAGAGTAACCTCGGTGGAGGATTTCTAAATCCAAACAAAAGGATCACCCTGTTAGAGGATTTATACATTGAAGCTTGTTAGATCTTACCTAGTTAGGGGATTTGACTCTACTGTAATTGTTAGAAAACAACAGGATTGGTTTGATCTGTCTGAGTAGCACAATACTTTCTTGATCAGATCCTTCTAAACATATTCAACACTTCTCTTCTGCATACTCTGCAACTTAACTCTTTTGACCTTCGCAAATAACATAATACTCTCACTTATATCAAATAATTCATTGCAATGTCAATATATAGACCTTATGATTTCATGTCGGCCTTAAGAAATCATAACACAATTTCCTAGGTGCAGTGTATCTAGACAAGTGATCATAACTCATCACAAAAAAAAATTACCACCAAGCAGTCGGTGTGATAACTCATCATGATCTATGGTAACTCATCACAAAATTACCAAATACTGGTTGGAACAATAAAATGTTGGCATTTGTGCATAATATGTTGACATGATGATATTGTATGTTATCATTGATGTCAATATGTTGGAGAGTGAACCAGTTATTATTATTGATGACAATATGTTGTGAAGAGTGAACCGGTATGTCAATATGCTGAAGAGTGAACCGGTATATTGAATTTGGCAATAGGCAAAGAGAACTAGTATGATACTGAGAACCAGTATATGTGACAACCGGTATAACATTGTGAACCAGTATATGTGAAAAGGTGAAGTGGTATGTTTGTTTGAGGTAAACCGGTATGTTGGTATGTGAACCGGTATATGAAGGTTTTGCATGACTACTAGTTGGTAGTCTCAACATCAGGGTTTCCGGTTGAAGTGTTCCAAGCTTGTGTGATGAGTTAGCATTGTAATGAAGATCAGATTGTGTTGCCATGTCAGTTTGAGCGCGTGAAGGATCTTGCATGAAGGAGATTGATCTTATCCACCTCAGGAATGTGCAAAGTCCCTATAAACGGTGGAGAGCGCGTGATGGGTTATCACCTCCATGAAGTGGTGAAGAATGAATGATGGAGAATATCTTGAGATCTGTTCAAGACCGTTGTAGTCAAATGCAATGTGATTAAACATTAGGATTGAACCAACTATATTGGTAAATCTAAATGTTTAGGGTTTAGGGTTTATGCTACCAACCCATTTGTTTCCTATAAGGTTGATGTTTTGTTTCATGCTGAGGTTGTTGGCAAATGGTGTGTGTGTATCTAAGTGTAGAGATATGTGATTCTTGCCAAACCAGATAAGAGGATTGATGCTTGCATAGTGTGTGTGTAGAAGGAAGGAACTAAAGTGGATCTGCATTGGCATTGAGTGTTGTTACCAGATCATTGTATTACCTATTGATCTCTAACCACTTCAACAGTTGGAAAATCCCTTAATCAGGTAGCTTTAACCAGCTTGTTGTAAATCCTTTAACAGGGTGACTCAAAGCCATTGAGTTCATGAAATCCTCTAACAAGGTAACCTCTAACAGGGTTTAACCCTTAACCAGGTATTTAGCCATCCCTTAACCTGGTGATCCCAAGCAGGATCGGTTCCTAACAGAACTTGTTGTAACAGTCTTTAACCAGACTAGGCTCCTAATAGAGTGGACTTGTAAAGAGTTCAAAAACAGCTTGTGGGTATTCATCCCCACCGTAGTTTTTCCCAGTTGGGTTTCCACGTGAAAAATCTATGTGTCATGTGTGATGTGTTTCATGTAATTATTTAGTGTCTTGTGCCAAGCGGTAAATCATGTTGATCTAGCTATTTATATATTTCTGATGATAGATTACCTATTCATGCACTAGGTTGAAATGGAAATGAAGTATTAGATTGTATGAAACAATAAGTGTCAACCGGTTTATGCTTGTCTCTGTTATTCTGGGTTTTGCTGGTTGTACTCTATTTAAGACTGATGTTACTGTTTGTTTGCCAAAGCGTAGTGTCTATAGACAAACCGGTTTTAGGAAAGTGTTTTTGATTGTACTGATTCACCCCCCCTCTCAGTACCGGTTTGGTACTCACCGTTCATCATTGAGTTATCAATTGGTATCAGATCGTCCTCAGGTCCTCTGTGTTGTAAGCTTAACCGCTTGAGGGAAAGATCATATTGTAATGATGAAGAGGGAAGGTCCAAAGTTCAACAGAGATAACTTAAAAATTTGGAAGGACAGAATGAAGATATACATTAGAAGCATGGGAGCTCAACATTGGAGCTATGTTGAGAATGCTTATGTTATTCCTATCAGTACTCTCACTGATGATCAAAAGAGAGAGATCCAGGAGAATGGGCAAGTCATGGAAGCCCTAATCAATAGCTTATCTAACATTGATTTTATTGATATTTAGGATAAAGATAATCCCAAAGAAGTATGGGATACTCTTGATAATAGCTATGGTGGTGATGAGAATGTAAAACAAGCTAAGGAAGAAAGCCTTAGAGGGAAGTTTGAAGACATGCAGATGGTTGAAGGTGAGACCATTCAATAATATGAAATAAGAATCAAAATTGTTGTTGGAGATATCAAGAGTGCAGGTGGCAAAAAGGAAGATTCCACTATTGTTAGCAAAGTTTTGAGATCCTTATTATCGGTCTATGCAATAAGGGTTGCTGCTATTAAGGAGTTGAGATCAATAGACAAGACTAAGGTATCCCTAGACTCCATCATTGTAAAATTAACAGCCTATGAGCTAAATAGTTTTGATGGCAGTGTTCAGAAGACAGAATCAACTTTTAGAGCATCTGCTGCACCATCCAGAAAAGGAAAAGAAGCAAGCACCAACGGAGAACCAAGACAGAGTAGAGAAATGGATGATGAGGAGATTCTGATGGAATTTGAAGCTCTTCTTTCCAAGAGACTTCCTAAGGGAACCGGAAAATACAAAGGTAAGATCCCTTTGAAATGATTTTCTTGTAACCAAATAGGACATATTGCTATAAATTGTCCTAATGGTGACAACAAGGACAAACCGGAAAGATTCAAGAAATTCAAAGGAGGAAACCGGAGAAACTGTTTTGTAGCAGTTGATGAAGGTGTCACAGATGAGGAATCGGAAGATGAAGAAAATGAAGATATTGTGATTGTTGCAGTAAAGGAAGATGTGTCAGACAAGAAGGCTCTTGTCTCCCACTTTGATAATTCCAATGAGTGGATTATTGATAGTGACTATTCTCACCATATGACTGGTGACCGGAGCAAGTTTCTATCTTTAGAAGAATATGATGGTGGTGTGGTTCGTTTTGGTAATGATGCACCATGTATGGTTAAAGGAAGAGGGCCCATCTCTCTAAATGGAAAGAGCAGTGCTGAAAATGTGTATAGGGTGGAAGGTCTCAGACACAATCTATTGAGTGTTGCCTAGCTGAATGATAGTGGACTCATTCTGGAATTCAAAAATGGAGTGTGCAAAATCAAAGGTAACTTATTTCAGCTGAATTCAAATGTAAGTACATGTCTTATGGTTAAATTTTATGATAGCTGGATATGGCATAGGAGACTCTGCCAGGTAAACTTTGATAATATTGTGAAGGCTAGTAAGACCAAGGCAGTTAGAGGATTGCCGGTGCTGAGCAAACTGGAAAATCTTTTGTGCAGAGAATGTCAACTAGGGAAAATGTCTTCCTCAACTTTCAAAGGTAAATATTTAATAGCAGACAATTTACTTGATCTTGTGCATACTGATTTGTTTGGTCCTATGAAAACTAGGAGTGTGCAGGGAGATAGGTATTTCATGATTCTGACTGATGATTTCTTAAGAATGATGTGGGTCACATTCTTGAAAGATAAGTCTGAAGCTTTTGGAAAGTTAAAAGCTTTCATAGCACTGGTAGAAAAGGAAAGTGGTAGAAGAATCAAATGCCTTAGAACTGATCAAGGAGGGGAATTCACTTTCGGTGAATTCAACAAGTACTGTGAAGAGAATGGCATCAAGAGGCAACTATCTGCCCCCCAGACTCCACAACAGAATGGCCTAGCAAATAGGAACAACCGGACTATGGTTGAAGTGGCTAGAACTATGTTGATCCAAGGAAAGGTTGCTCACACCTTTTGGAGAGAAGCGGTGAGCACTGCAGTCTACACAATGAACCGAGTACTCATTTAAAAGGGTAAGGATAAGACTCCTTATGAGTATTGGACCGGTAAGACACCAGTGGTAAGCTACTTTAGAGTATTTGGTAGCAAATGTTATATCAAGAGGAGTGAACATCAAAGCAAGTTTGATGCTAAATGTGATTAGGGAGTATTCCTAGGATATTCCACCTAGAGAAAATCTCTCAAATGTTTCAACAATAGGACTCAGAGAATTATTGAAAGCATCAATGTTAGAGTTGATGAAACCTCTGAGAAGCCTGAGGAAACTAGTAACAAGGAAGCAGTAAATGAACTGGTTGTAACCTTCTTGGAACTAGTTGCTAATCAACCAAGTACCAGTAACGGTGTTCCTACATCAGTAAATGCTGATGCTGATGAAGATGAGGATGTAGAAGAAAAGCAGGAGGAATCAGTCAAGAGCATTCCTCGATATGTCAAACTGAATCTTGATCCAAAGCAAATCATAGGAGATAAGGATGCAGGAATCCTTACAAGAAGAAAGGTCAAAGATAATTCTTGTATGATCTCTGAATTTGAGCCTAAATCATTCAAAGAGGCACATAAAGATGAAGACTACATCAAGGCAATGGAGGAGGAACTTGACCAGATAGACAAGAATGGTACATGGTCTTTGGTACCCAGACCGGAGCATAAAAATGTCATTGGAACCAAATGGGTTTTCAAAAACAAGCTAAATGAGGATGGCACAGTGGTAAGAAATAAAGCTAGACTAGTATGTAAAGGATATGCTCAAGAAGAAGGAGAAGACTATGGAGAAACCTTTGCTCCAGTAGCCAGATTGGAAGGAGTTCATATACTTCTTGCATATGAAGCTTTTAAAGGATTCAAGGTATACCAAATGGATGTAAAATTTGCATTCCTAAATGAAATACTTGAAGAGGAGGTGTATATAGAGCAACCAGATGGGTTTGCCCTATCAGAAGATAGTGACATGGTGTGTAGGCTACATAAAGTCTTGTATGGACTAAAGCAGGCACCTAGAGCATGGTATGAACACTTGCACTCCCATCTTGTGAAGATTGGATTTGAAAGGACAAGTGAAGATAGCAATATCTACTTGAAATCAAAAGGAGATCAGATTTTGATGTGTGAAGTATTTGTTGATGACATCATCTTTGCAGGTGATGACAAGATGAGTCATGAATTTGCTGATGAGATGAAAACGGAGTTTGAAATGTCACTCATAGGGGAGATTAAGTTCTTCATTGAACTGCAGATTCAACAAATGAAAGATGGAATCTTTATTATTCAGTCCAAGTATGTCAAAGAGGTGTTGAAGACCTTTGGCATGGAAGATAGTAAACCGATTGGTACACCGATGGTGACCGGTTGTAAGCTATCAAAAGAAGATGACTCGGCATTGGTAAATGAGAAAGAATACTAGTCAATGATTGGTAAGTTGCATTATGTAGTGCATAGAAGACCGGACATTGCACATGCAGTGGGTATTACTACTTGATTTCAACAAAGCCCTAGAGAATCCCACTTGGTAGCAGTCAAGTGGATTCTTAGATATCTAAAGGGAACTATTGACTATGGGTTATGGTATCCATACAATAATGATTTCAACCTAAAAGTATTCATAGATGCTGATTGGGCTGGTAATGTAGATGATCGAAAGAGCACAACTGGTGGTGCATTCTTTCTCGGTGGTAGACTGGTCTCATGGATGAGTAAAAAGTAGAATTGTATCTCTCAGTCTATAGCAGAAGTAGAGTATGTTGCAGATTTTAGGAATTGCACCCAAACTATTTGGATAAAGCATGTATTGAATGGCTTCAAATTTCCTGTATCTGAATCGGTAAGCATATTTTGTGGCAATACAAGTGCAATTAACATTTCCAAGAATCTAGTTTTGCATGCTAGAACCAAGCACTTTGAACTCAAGTATCATTTCTTGAGGGAAAAGGTTCAGAACAAAGAGGTTATATTGGAACATGTCTCTAGTAAGGAGCACTTAGCAGACATATTCACCAAGCCTCTACCAAAGGCTATATTTACCTATTTGAGAGGTGAATTAGGGGTGCTGCCCCTTCAAGAGGTGAACTAAAGTTATGTGCTCCACATCAGTCAGGTATTGCATTATCAAATCTTTTCAGGATTGATGTGTTGAAGGATGCTACTCCTTGTTGGCATTTTTGATGTTTATGTTGTGATTGTCATCGATGGACACACACTTGCATTGAGATCCTCTTTATATGTATATGGTAAAGCACAACCAGTATTTGTTCCAACCGGTATATTGTATTATAGTCTTTAGACTATTGATGTTTTGCAGAATGTGTTTCCCAGTCTGAAGCGGCATGTTGACCTCAAGCGGTACGAGGGATTAAAGTGAAATAACACATTTCTACCAGTCTTCATTTTGACAAACCAGCAACCGGTATTTTGTATGAACCAGTAATACTCTATGATGATTTACCAACTGACATTTTGTGATGAGTTACCATCCACCAATTGTTTGATGGTGTCGACACTATAACGGTGCTTTTTGTGTCATGGTACCATGTATGTTTAGGTTCATTGAACCTAGAAAATTGTAATGTAATCCTATTGGACCGACATGAAATTAGATTCCTTTATAAGAACATCATGTCTGGGGTTTTAGGTTGTTGATGAGGTCGCAGCAAAGAGTTTATGTTGTTGCTAGGGTTTAAGGTGGTTGAGGAGCTGGAAAGAATATGAATGTATAGAAGACTGAAGTAATGTAGGAGTGCATTAAGAACTAGCTATCAAGGATCTAACCAAGTAGTCTATGCTATTAGATAGATCAAACACTTGTTGATTACTCACATCTTTGACAAGTCTGTAGCCCTTAATCGGGTAGGCCCAAAAGCCTTTTTGTAAATCCTCTAACAAGGTGGTTCACATCTATGGATCTAAAATCCTCTAGCAAGGTAGTTATTAATTGGACTTATCTCCTAACAGAGATTGAGATTCCTAATAGGATCTGTTCTGGTAAAGAACATTGTAAGACCTTAATCGGTCTGACCTTAACCAGTCTGGTTCCTATTCTGCAGATAGTGACTTGTGAGTTCCATCTAACCGTGGTTTTTCCCATTTGGGTTTGCACGTCAAATATCTTGTGTTATGGTGTTTGTGTTTCTGTGGGTAAATACATTATTAGCTATTTGGTTTGCATGTTTGTTAATTGGTTTGTCTATTAAACTGTTTTACCGGTTTACTGGTAGTCTTGTAAAGTGTTTTAGTGCGAAGTTTTTTGGCATACTAATTCACCCCCCCCCCTCTTAGTATTCATCACTCCTCAAGGGGAGCAGCATAGTGGAACATGGTAAGCTTCTGCCTCTACTTTGGCATTATTGTCAAAGGGGGAGAAGATGTGAAGTGGAGAAGATATCTGCAAATTTGGGGGAGAAGATGTGAAGCGAAGAGATATCTTTGTATATTGCCATCAATGCCAAAGGGGGAGATTGTTGGCATTTGTGCAGAATATATTGACATGATGATATTATATGTTGTCATTGATGACAATATGTTGTGAAGAGTGAACCAGTTATTGTTATTGATGACAATATGATGTGAAGAGTGAACCGGTATGTCAATATGCTGAAGAGTGAACTAGTATATTTAAGTTGGCAACAGGCAAAGAGAACCGGTATATGTGAGATTAGGTATAACATTGTGAACCGGTATGTGTGAATAGGTGAAGCGGTATGTTTGTTTGAGGTAAACCGGTATGTTGGTATGTGAATCGGTATATGAAGGTTTTGCATGACTACCGGTTGGTAGTCTCAACTTCAGGGTTTCCAGTTGAAGTGTTCCAAGCTTGTGTGATGAGTTAGAATTGTAATGAAGATCAAATTGTGTTACCACATCATCTTGAGCGCATGAAGGATTTTGCATGAAGGAGATTGATCTTATCCACCTCAGGAATGTGTGAAGTCCCTGTAAACAGTCGAGAGTGCATGATGGGTTATCGCCTCCATGAAGTGGTGAAGAATGAATGATGGAGAATGTCTTGAGATCTGTTCAAGATCATTGTACTCAAATGCAATGTGATTAACGGTCAGGATTGAACCAACTGTATTAGTAAACCTAAATGTTTATGGTTTAGGGTTTATGCTACCGACCTATCTGTTTCCTATAAGGTCGATGTTGTATTTCATGCTGAGGTTGTTGGCAAATGGTGTGTGTGTATCTAAGTGTAGAGATATGTGATTCTTGCCAGACCAGATAAGAGGATTGATGCCTACATAGTGTGTGTGTAGAAGGAAGGAACTAAAGCAGATCTGCATTGGCATTGAGTGTTGTTACCAGATCATTGTATTACCTGTTGATCACTAACCACTTCAACAGTTGGAAAATCCCTTAACTGGGTAGCTTTAACTAGCTTGTTGTAAATCCTTTAATAGGGTGACTCAAAGCCATTGAGTTCATGAAATCCTCTAACAAGGTAACCTCTAATAGGGTTTAACCCTTAACCGGGTATTTAGCCATCCCTTAACCAGGTGATCCCTAGCAGGATCGGTTCCTAATAGAACCTGTTGTAACAGTCTTTAATCGGACTAGGCTCCTAACATAGCGGACTTCTAAAGAGTTCAAAAACATCTTGTGGGTATTCATCCCCACTGTGGTTTTTCCCAGTTGGGTTTCCATGTGAAAAATCTATGTGTCATGTGTGATGCTTTTCATGTGATTATTTAGTGTCTTGTGTCAAGCAGTAAATCATGTTGATCTAGCTGTTTATATATTTCTAATGATAGATTACCTATTCATGCACTAGGGTGAAATGGAAATGAAGTATTAGATTGTATGAAAAGATAAGTGTCAACCGGTTTATGCTTGTGTCAGTTATTCTGGGTTTTGTCGGTTGTACTCTATTTAAGACCAGTGTTACTGTTCGTTTGCCAAAGCATAGTGTCTACAGACAAACCGGTTTTAGGAAAGTGTTTTTGACTGTATTGATTCACCCCCCCCCTCTCAGTACCGGTTTGGTACTCACCATTCATCATTGAGTTATCATAAAATACCGGTTTGAATAAAACATATGAACCGTTATCCTTGAATCTCCTATCATGATCTTCGCTTGATCTCCATCTTGATCTTCATCTTAGTGTCGACTTAGTATAACCACAGGTTGTCTCTTATGCACATACCGGTTATCACAAAGTACTAGTTAGAGATTAACCACTAAGTATACCGGTTGACAGTGTAAACAATTAAAGTTACACCGGTAGTCAATATAATCATATGTGTGTGTGTGATTGTTTCATCAATGAAAACATATGATGAATACATTACAACCATCATCAAGCTAACAATCTCCCCCTTTGGCATTGATGCCAATACTTAGAAAATTTTATAGTAATACTGGTAAGTGTGCATACACAACAAATTTACAAATATACTCATACTCCCCTTAATGCATACATTATACAAAATTTTCAAAAAAACACAGACATATTTCTACTCCCCCTTTGACAACAATGCCAAATTGAAAAAGAAATATATATATATAGAGAGAGAGAGAGAAAATTTGTATCAAAGTATTTAGCATATACAATAATAACTGAAAAACTTGAATCAAAGTTCAGGCATAAGCAATTCTCATGAAAATAACATTGTAGCTCTTCTTCAACTATGACAAAGAATTTGTCCATGACTCCAACACGTTCTCAGTATACTTCAATGTAGACATTAGCTGTGAATGGAATTCTTCCATTGAGTCCAGTGTGCAGGTTTCAGGAGTTGCAAGGATAGCTTCTACATTTGAGTAGGCTCTCTGAAGTATGTCTACTTGTGATGTGAGTAGAATTTTGAGTTCCAGGAAAGACCAGAGTCTCTTTGACGTCTCATTATCATAGATATCCAGCCTATTATGCAAATCATCTATAGATTTGTTAAAGGCAAAAATAGAATCCTTAAGAGGAGCATATGCATTGCATATTCATTCGAGCTCTTTCTCTATTTTTGTATGCCTTTTTGAAATGTCAGAATAAAAGAAAGAAACATTAGAGGTGGAAGAAAGATACTTTCCTCCTGTTTCAATAGCTTTACTCAACAAATCTTTATTGTGCAACAGAGCCATTTTTCCGTTATCAATATCCTTTGCCAGTTTTTCTCCATACTTCTTCTTGTGACTCTTTTCAGCATAGAGTTGAGCAACATCTTCTAGTGACTTGATTTGATTAGATGCATCTGCAACTAACTGACCAAGTTTTCTAATAGGTGTAGGTAGATGTGTTGTAGATGTTTCTGGTAGCAAACCAGATAAAATATCTACTTTAGTCTGAATTGTTTCAACTTCAAGCCTTTGCTCTTTCAGTCTCTTCTTATGCGCTCTAGATTGCATGACACTTGCAATCTTCATCATTTCTGATGTGCTCATGTTGTTCATATCAGTAGGTCTTGAAATACCTAAACAATCATCATCATCCTCATCAAGTTTCTTTTGCTTTGCTGGTTCAGAGGATACAACCTTAATGATTTATTTCTCTATATTCTTCTCTGTTTCCTTTTCTGAGGGCTGAGTGATAACTTTTTCAGGAGACTCATTCTGAGTATCTTCAATGACCGATGGAGATTGGGGTTTCTCTAGTTGTTCTATTTCCGGTGGATTGTCCACTTTTAGTTGAGTTGTCAGTTGCTCAACTAAGGTAACCCGTACATCAATAATTGCAGGAGGCTCCATATCTGGTGTAGTGTAGTCTCCAGATAGATCAACTATTTCCTGAACATCATCATCAACATGAATAATGGAGTCATCCTTCTTCTTGATAGGATAGACCTCATCTGCTTGAACAATCTCTTCTTCATCCATTTCTAGTCGATTAACATCATCTACAACATTATCCTCATTCATAGAGGAATGGATGAGTTATTTCATTCTTTTGATCTCATAGGCTATTCAATGGGTCTCAGTTTCAATAATTGCCCTCTTTCCACTAAGTAGCTTCAATCTTCTTGCTTTGAACATAAACTGAGATTTGTATCGAGGGACTAAAACACTAATATCATCTTTAGAAAGTTCAGTAAAATATTGTACAAATATCTCATCAATGATTTCTTTTTCAAATTTTATAGCTTCCTCCCATTTATCCAAAAGAATAGTGTACAAATAATTTGAGATATCCTTTTCCTATTCATGTGGATATCTATTGTAATGACACAAATGAGTGATTACCTATTGAATGGCTTGCTCTTTCTCATTTTCAGTGAAGGAATCAAAATGCTCTTTGACATTGTCAAACCTATTCCTCCCTAGTGTCTTTATTGTTCTTTCAAAATGGGTTTTAGGCTTGTAAGATGCTATATCAATAGGCATAGTTGCCTTTGGCACTTCCTTAACTATTTTTTCTACTCTGTCGGTAGCCTTCATCTTCTTAGGTTCTTCTTTAGTATTTGAACCTTCACATTCTAGTTAGAGAATAAGTTTTTGATTTCTCTTCTTTTATGCATTCTCCTTCTTTGTATATACTTTAGGTGTCAGTTCCTTTTTGGTTGGGACACTCCAAGTCATCCTTGTAGTCTTTATCACTAGAGTTGAGTCAGTTTTCTTTTTTTTTCCTTTCTCATTATTAATAGGAGCAGTACTGGTTTCTGCTAGTGCAACTTGGACTACCACAATGTCCAATTTTGCCTTCTTTTTGTCTTTAGGCGATGCTAATAGGGTATTAGCATAACCAACCAGTAAGTCATAGTTCACCTCATAACTTATGTCTTCCATCTCTTCTTCTCTTGGCTCAATTGCTTGCATCAAGAAAAAGTCAATGGTAATAGTAAAGACTATGTCTTTTGCAAAGCACCTTACCACATCTTCTGGTAATCTCATTCTCATGCTCATCTTTTTCTAAAATTCACTAAAATACTTATTCATAGCTACAGGGAAAGTATTCTTTACAGCCTTAATGTTGTTCTTGATTTGTGCAATGACTGGTAGGTCTTTTGACCATTCAATGTCTCCAATTCTCAATAGAAAGTTATGAAAATAGAAGAATAACCCAACTAATAGCTGACCATATTTGAACTTTTGACTGTTGTCCTTTTTAATAGATTGCAAATTTAGAAATAGTTGACTCATGATAGCTTCACAGAGATCATAATTTGCATTATCAATAATCATTCTATGAGTTGTATGAACTGCTGCAGATGGAACACTATTAAGTCTACTAGAGTAAAATACTCAGTAGCCTATCACCATTGTTGCTAGTTTCACTGCAGGGTCTTTAATATTGTTAATAGAAAAGGTACGCCCATCAGAAGTAGAACCGATTAAAGAGAATATGGTATCTTTTGAAATTTGTCTTAGAATAGGTACTTCACCAGTTGAGAAATAACCAGTTATAGCCTAAATGGCTTCCTTAGTTATTGTGTGAGTTCTCTCTAAATATATGTTCTCCCCATGAACTCGACTCAAAATGATTATAATATGTTCATCCTCAAAATCTTCAAGAAAGTAAGTGGCATTATGAAAACCCTTTTTGAAAACCCTAGCATACTTTGTTTCAATCTTTTCGTTCTCATCACAAAGTGATTTCAACTAAGTATAAATGTATAGAGATCCGAGATCTTCTATCTTGCAGTCAATATAACTAGATAAATCACCTTTGACCAAAACTCCACTCAGAACTTGTGACAATGCATTATATGACACAATTTTTTCTGCCTTTATAGCTTCCATAGGCTTAGAAGTAATCATTAATCTTTCTATAGTCTTTGAAGTTGATGCCATTCTAGATGAACAAGATTCAAAGTAGGATGTTCAAAGAAATACCTTGTTTCACGCACATTGCCCTGCTTATCAGTTGAAATGCCCAAGTTCACACTAGTTCGACTTTTTGCAACCTTCAATTCAGCTTGATTACATAGTTCACAAAGCAATTTCAGCAATTGAAAACAAATAATCTTTCTCGGCTCAGCAAGCACTCCAATTTATTTATCGAATGCTTTAGGGTAAAAATGACACAAAGTAAAAACTTGCTTTTATCCTTTTTACCTACTGCATTAAATGCTCGCCTGTTAGGGTTACTAACCCTAATTTCACTACTCAAGGAGAAAACCGGTTGATAACATATTGACAAAAAGTTACCAAAATTTCATGCTTCAAAATTCTTATACCGCTCATTTTTCTTAAGGAATCTGGAGGTAATTTGACCGTTAAGCTCCCCTTAGCCATATTAAAAAGGCTTAAGTCACTGATGTAGGGTTCTCTTCACTGGGTGAAGGAATAGTTTCTTCTCTAGGTGAGTCATCACTTTTCTTCTTCCAAATCCGATTCATTTCCTCTCTGGTTTCTTCAACATTAACTTTCTACTTTCCTTTCTGATCCTTAGAAGAATTGACCGGTTTGCTATTTCTGGGTCTACAAAATTTTGCTAAGTGCCCTAGTTTGTTATAGTGATAACAAGCCATACCAAATGATCTCCAAGATCCTATATTTCCTCTTCTTGTTCTTCTTCTATAGTTCATAGCCACATGACCAAAGTTATTACAGATCGTGCAAATAACATTTGTTACCTTTTCCATCTCAAATGGACTAAATCGGTTGTTGTAGGGTCTTTGTCAGTTCAGGTTTACTCAGTTGTCAAAATTCCTCATCCAGTCACCATTTGGTCTTGGATGTATGTGTGGTATAGGATTGTTTACTCCATATCTTCACTCAATAGATTTATGCCCATACATTCCACATGTGAAGCAATGACCTTCAAATTTCTTGGACACATACCTAGTATTAGTATTGTAACTTGCATTTCTTTTAGGTTTGTCTCTACAAACATTTGTAGTGTGACTAGGTTTATGGAAAACAAAACAAATAGGTTTAAAGACCTTCTTACCAGTAGGCTAATTGATCTTAAGAGAAGATTTGTTCTTAGGAATGCTACTCTTTGTACTGGAGGATTCACCTTTTTTAGATGTGTGAAAACCAAGTCTAGAGATATCACCCTTTGTCCTTTGTGATTGAATTTTTTTTTCCAGCATGGTAGAACTTTTGTTGAACTTCTCCAATTTCTCATTGGATTCAGTAAGTTGTTTGGTGAGATCTTCATTATGCTTTGACAAGTTCTCCGTCAGAGATGATGCAAGTTCTAGATCTAGTTTTAGGTTCCTTTTCTTCTCTTTCAGCAACCAAATGTTCATGCATAGTGACATTTTCTTGCTTGATCTTGGCAATCTCTTGATCTCTTTCCTTGTAAAGATCTTCAGTAGCTCTTCTGGCTTCTAGTTCCCGAGCCATGTGGATAGTGAGACCTTCTAGCTCTCTCCTCAGATTCAGTTTCTCACCATTTAACTTTTCAACTTCCTCTACTAAAGGATCAATATTGGCTTCATCTGAAGAACTATTATCAAATATCTCTAATAGTTGTTCAGTGAGCTCTCTCCTTTTGACTTGTAAAGCTTTCAGTTTGACCCTAAGGTTTTCAAGCTCATTTCTACTAGCTTCTAGCTCTCTATCCATCTCAAAGTATCTCATGTCCCCTATGGTGGTTTCAAGGCTCCCTTCTAAGCAATTAGACTTCAAAGAAGTTACGCTCTAATACCAATTGATGGACTTGAAAAGAAATGAGAGGGGGGGGGTGTGAATCAGTGACACCAAAAATAAAACTACTTCAAACACTAACCAGTGGATGAACTTAACAAAACTTTTAAACACAATGCATGCAATCCAAAATGATATAACAACATCCACAAAAACTAAAGCATCCACCATAGCACAAGTGTTTGTACGTGGAAAACCCAAATAGGTAAAAACCACGGTGAGATGGAACTCAAAAGTTAACTAACTACAACAATAGATAACTGACCGGTTAAGGTCTACAAAGTGCTCTGGTAGGAGCGAATATTGTTAGAGATCCCAAATCTTGATTAGAAACTTATACCCTGTTAAAGGTAGTACCCTATTAGGAGTAACCTCAGTGGAGGATTTCTGAATCCAAACTAATGGATCACCCTGTTAGAAGATTTATACATTGAAGCTTATTAAAGCTTACTTGGTTAGGGGATTTGTCTTTGCTGTAATTGTTAGAAAACAATAGGATTAGTTTGATCTGTCTGAGTAGCACAATACTTTCTTGATCAGATCCTTCTAAACATATTCAACACTTCTCTTCTGCATACTCTGCAACTTAACTCTTTTGACCTTCACACATAACATAATACTTTCACTTATATCAAATAATTCATTGCGATGTCAATATATAGACCTTATGATTTCATGTCGACCTTAAGAAATCATAACACAATTTCCTAGCTGCACTGTGATGATAACCAAATACTACTTGGAACAATCAAATACCAGTTTGAGTAAAACATATGAACCGTTATCCTTGAATCTCCTATCATCATCTCCGCTTGATCTCCATCTTGTCCTTCATTTGGGTGCCAACTTAGTATAACCAAAGGTTGTCTCCTATGCACATACCAGTTATCACAAAGTATTAGTTAGAGATTAGCCACTAAGTATACCAGTTGACAGTGTAAACAATTGAAGTTACACTGGTAGTCAATATAATCATATGCGTGTGTGTGAGTGTTTCATCCAATAATACATTTGGACTAGATTTTCGACTGAGGTTTCCGACGGAGAAGGTATATTGTGGCCAAATTTGATTTTTTTATTTTAAAAATGCCCGCATTCATCATAATTCTGATGGAAATTACCCATTTGGTTTTGACGAAGAAGGCATTAGCAATGAGAATTTTCTTTTTTTCAAAAAAGTGCTCGAGTTCATCATAATTCCGATGACAGTGGCCATTACAAAATAAAAAAAGAGGCGGGGGATTCATTTGTGAGTTGCAATCTCGCGTAGGCATCTGTGGCGACTTCAACCCCCAAGAACATCAAACCCACGTCGAAGGAAATCCCATGTAGGAGGTAGATTCAAATTGCCCTAGTTTTTAATTTCATGTTGCAAAAAATATACATGTGGTGGTTAATTGTCCTAGTTTAATCTCGTAAAACCATAGAACTGTGATTGAGGAGTGAGCGTTCAATTTTGTATCAACAATCCCTTCCTCTCGTATACGCGCGTGTTGATTGTTCACATGAGATCACATCTCTTTGCGGCATCATATGAAACAATTCACGAGCCTTGTCCATGTTTCCACATTTTGCATTCATGTCAAGCAGGGCATTTCCAAGTACAACACCTAACAAAATTCCTCTATTTGTTATGCTTTGATGGATATCCATACCCTATTCCAAAGCTCCCATTTTTGCACAGGCAGGGAGGATGCTGGCAAAGGTTGTGGAATTTGGCTTTATGCCTTCCAATTTAATTTGCTTGAAAGTGTCTAAAGCCTTTTTGACACATCCATTTTGTGCATATCCAGGAATCATTGCAGTCCACGAGACAACATTTCTTTCAGGCATTCTATCAAATAGTTCATGTGCCTTGTCTATGCTTCCACATTTTGCATACATGTCTACCAAGGTAGTTACAACTACAACATCTGACAAAATTTCTCTATCCTTTATGCTTCGATGAATGTCCATACCCTGTTCAAAATCTCCCATTTTGGCACAGGCAGGGAGGATAGTAGCAATGGTCATGGAATTTGGCTTTACACCTATTGATTGCATTTGCTTGAAAGTTTCTAAAGCCTTCTCAACAAATCCATTTTGTGCAGTTGCAACTACATGTGACAAAATTCCTCTATCTTTTATGCTTTGATGGATGTCCATACCCTGTTCCAAAGCTCCCATTTTGGCACAGGCTAGGAGTAGGCTGGCAAACATAACTAAAGAAATGCAATGATCAGCTCCAAAGACATCAAACCACTACTAACAAAACCGAGAGTCTAAAATATGATAGGGAATAGTGTGAGCTATCCTGAAATAAAATATTTTATTTTCAATTTCAACTAAAACATAATTACTCAGCCATTTAATGTTATTAATAAGTGTTTAATTTATGAAAGAGATAAATGGTTGGCCACAAGTACATGAGTTACTAAATGCACACAAATAAGTGAATTTGATATTCAAAACTATCTACAATGAATTCAATTCTTGTCCATTAGTCATTTATGTTTGCAATAAGCATCTTTCTTTGTTTTTCTTAATCTGTATTCATAGTTATGTGCATATTTCACATTCTATAATTAGGATATCAATTGCTATGGCTGAACACTAGCATGATGTTTGTGTTGTGGTATAGATGCATGGAAACATAATTATGGGATTGTTATATTATAGAGATCATAAATCTAGATATCGCATATTAGTTATAGCTCTTCTTGGATTGAGTCTAAAGTTGACATACAGTCATAAAGCCATTATTAGCAAATCTATCCATTTCTAGTAAAGACAATTGAGAAAGTCATTTTGATATTGAGAGTTTCTTATCTGTTTACCTACTGAACATTATTAAGGCATAATATTTAGTTCTATTTATCTCTCTTGCAAAACCTTTGTAAGTGTCCTAGATTGTCCCTACTACTCACTCTTCAATTCGAAAAAATGGAGTTCTAAAGAATTGTTGCACAAGATGGTGTTGAACGTATCAACAAGGCTAGCATGGAAGGCATGTTCAAGATTCCACTTGTACAACTTACAACAAATGATTTGTTGATAGAAGAAATTCTTGAAATAGGGATACAATCGAAAGACAAGTAAGTACATCAAACTTCCTCGGTTGAAAGTAAAATCTATGTATAAAAAGAGTACATTGAATCCCAATCCATAAACACAATAGAGATACCGATGGAGACTTAATTGGATGTAGCATGTCGCACCAAAGTTGTTAGAGTATGCTAAGCTAGTACATAATGTTTCATAAAGCCACATTAGTATTTTACCTAGATCATTATCTACCAAAACTAACTATAGTAATCCTTTTGAGGATTAATTTCATGGTGCTAGATCTTCATTTAGTTCCACTTCTTGTTGGAGATAAGAACAGTTATTTCTTGAGGTAGATGAATATCCCATCAATAAAGGACAAGACCCTTTCTAGAATATAACAAATTCTACTCCAACAAAAGATCATGGGGGTTTCACTAGAGATATTGAATAAGAGATAGACTTCTATTGCTACATTAAAAGTATTGGCATGTTCTTCATTTATTGATGTAAACTCTCTGTGATACCACCATAACCAACAAAGGTGTAAAAAGTTGTTTTCAATGCATGGATTTTTAGGATTGTCCTTTGAGAAAATAGAATTAAAGTATGGAAGCAGGATCTGCCAGCTCCTGAGGGAAAGACCATGTCAGACAATAATTTCTATTTTCTTTCCCGTGAAGAAATACCATGTCAGACAATATCAACGAACAACAAAATAAGGAGTAAATTAGTAGATTGTGGTCTAACTTGAAAAGAAAAGGTGATGGAAAATGTTGTTGTCCATGCAAAATTTGTAAGGAGTTAAAGACTAGAAGACTTCTAATCAAAACAATGAAGAAACATTGTAGGCTGCATGGTCACATTGAAGGTGGACATGATTATCATCCATTGGTAAGTTTTTCATTATATCATTTTGACAATTTATATACATAATAAATCACGTGATGATGAGATCATGATCACGGTTTATTTATGTATATCAATTTTATATAGGTCGAGCACTCCGGAGCACATGGTATGGATCAACACAACCCTGAGAATATGGTTGTCAAAGTGGACAAACATGGAGGTGTGAATATTGAAGCTAAAGATAATGATCCCATGGAAGATGACAATCATGAGCCAGAAAACACAATTGAAGATGATGGTAGAAATACATTGATCCATGAATCACTTAGTACTCGCGCAACTGATCATGATGATGAAGATGACCTTGATGTTTTTCATGATGTCCCTCTACTTGAGAAGGCATCTGAGGCCCTTTATGAAGGCTCGCAGGCAACTCTTCTCTCCGCTATATTATTGTTGGTGAACTTGAAGGTTATGAATGGTTTATCCAACATAACAATGTCACGTATGTTAAGGCATGTCATCTATGTCATAATAAACTGTGAATCATGTTGTACCATTAATATTCTTTATTATAACAAATTATATTTTGTTGATGTAGATTGATAGGTGAGTTTTTGTTACCACCATCAAATATTCTACCTCGCTCATACCGAGAATTATCTGTCGTTATGAAAGATATTGGAATGGAGTATCAAGCAATAGATGATTGTCCCAATGATCATATTATATATCACAAACAACATGAATTTCAAACTGAATGCCCTGAATGTCATATCAGTAGATATTGAACAGATCAAATAACAAAAAGGGTTCCTCGCAAGGTTCTTCGCTATATTCCCATTATTCCACGTATGCAACGATTATTCAAGTGCACTATCTTGGCACAATTTATGGATTACCATGCACGCAATAGAAGTCAAGATGGCATTATTCGAATGCCTGTGGATGGTTTAGCATTTATGGACATAGAGGAAAAGTGGCCACACTTTAAAGAAGAACCTCATAATCTCAGGCTTTCATTGGCAGTGGACGGTGTCAATCCATTTGGAGAGATGAGATCTGTTTACTTAGTGTGGCCTGTTTTTGTTATCAACAATAACATTCCTCCATGGATTTCAATAAAGAGGGAGCACATAATGTTGGCAATGATTGTTCCAGGTATTTTATCATTTAAATATAGTCGTCTAAATTTAATTATAAATATTGCAGTAAAATGGTCATAATAATTATGTAATGTTTTTGTTCATTCGATTAGGTAAGTACCAAGTTAAAGATATAAATGTATATATCAAGCCTCTTATCAATGAGTTGCTGGAGTTATGGAATGGTGTCACTATGTATGACATCTCTAGACCAATAGGACAAAGACAATTTCAATTCCATGCGATGCTTCTATGGACAATACATGATGCCCCGGGGCTAACACATTTTTGTGGTATGTTATAGTGTTTAAGTTGTGCATGAACATTATAATTCAAAAAATTATCATATTTAATCCAATTATACATTATCTTGTAGGTCTTCAAACAAAGGGAAAATTTGCATGTCCTGTTTGTGGTCCAAAGATGAAATCTCATCATTCAAAAAGTTTAGGAAAGCAGGTGTTTGATGTGTATAGGCACTTTCTGCTCAAAAATCATAAGTATCGAAATACTGAAAAACATCTTTTCAATGGGAAAGAAGAGAATACATCAAAGCCATGAAGAATGACACCTCACCTGTGGAAGTTGGAATATGATAGAATTAATCATCAAGGTAATGTCATTCCATCTATTGGTTTGTCATAAAACATCTTTTCTATTTTGTTTTGTTTACTGATGATGTGATTGATGATGATGAAGGTTGTGAAGGCATAAATGACCACCTTCCTAAGGGAATAAAAAGTTATCCCCAACAATTTAGTAGGTTACCCTACTATGAGCAGTTACAAATTGTTCATTTGTTTGATAGTATGCATATTGGAAAGAATATAACAAAGACATTATGGAAAATATTGGATGGAAGGTGTGACAAAGAAAAAATTGTCAAAATATGTAGTGACATTCAGGATTCCAATCATGCAATGATAAATTTCATTCAATCAAATAGCCATGGAGACTAGATTAATATAAGTGAGCTTCCTTGGTTATTAACGGACCAGCAAAGCAATGCTATAAAAGAAGTCATACAAAAAATTCGATTTCCCACAGGATTTGCTGTGAACATAAACAATCTCATATCAAAGAAAAGTGAATTTGGGCCAGGGATGAAAACGCATGATTGGCATACCTTCATTAAGGTAATTCATGTTCTTGTGTTTTTAGTATGTATTTAAGTACTAAGCGTACGTGTACTTTTCATTATGTTACAAAAAAATGAAAAGATAATTTTATAATTGTTGCAGTACGTTCTACCTCTATCTCTCCCAGACGACTTCGACAATAATGTCAAGCAAGTCATATATGATCTTGGAAAATACATAAGGTAAGTAGTTATATTTGTTTAGTTCGTTGTATAGATATTATATTTGTGATTTGTTTTACTTCTTATGTAATATATTTTTTTGCATCTTGAATACCTTGTCGATGGTTGTCATGTAAAGAAATCCATAAAGATGATATAAAATATTGGAAGAGAAAAATTCCTCATTTAATGTGTGAAATGCAAAAGTGTCTACCTCCAACTTTTTTCAATGCACAAGAACACTACCTCATACACCAAGTTGAGGAGATTGAATTGTGTGGACCTGTACACACTAGGTCAATGTGGATGGTTGAGAGGCACTTGAAATTTTTGAAGGCTTTGGTTCAACAAAGAGCACATCCTGAGGGTTCTATGGTGGAGGGATATATGGTATACCAAACTATGGTGTACATTTCTGAATATCTTCCTAAGTTTGCAGCAAAGATCCACGTGGATCGCATTTGGGATCCCAACACCATTAACAAATTTGAAGGGGAGTACTTGATGGGGAAAGGTAGATTGGGGAAAGTGAGAGGTAATTATAAGATGTTATTGTAGTTAATTAATTCTTAATCTTCAAAATAAATCGATTGTAAGACGTCTATTTATTTTTTGTATAGTTGGTCGAGAGTGGGATGCACTACATTTGTATATTACAAACAATCTTGATTGGATGACGGTATGGATTGAATGTTGTCAACATTCTGGACACACGTTAACATGGGAAGGTGTAGCTTCATTGGTTAAAGAAGCACATCGTAATGGAGATTCCAATGTTACACAAAGGGAAATTGATTTAGCATATGGTTTAAGATATAAACAAGTACGTATAAATTTATTAATCACCCATATGTTTATCAACTCACAATGCAATAAATTTTACATGTTTGACATATTGCAGGTCAAACACCACAATGCTATGTGCTGCAATGGTCATAAATTTTGCATAAAAAAGTTGGATGACACGAAGAAAACTTGTGATTCTGGCATCACTACAGTCTTTGAGGTGAAAAATATTTCATCGAGAAATGACATTCATCCTCAACAGTCTCAAAATCGATACTATGGCATTTTGGATGATATACTTGAGTGTGACTTTAATTCCTTCAAATTAGTTTTGTTTGTCGTCAAATGGTACAAGCTACGATTGAATAAAAATGATCCTAATAGAACTGTTATTGAACATGATAATGGTTTTATAATGCTAAATACAAGGTCATTTGAACCAGTTGGGGATGAGCCCTATGTTCTTCCAAGCCAATGTGAGCAAGTATTTTACTCAGAGGTTCCACATAAACCGGGTTGATCATTTGTTGTTAGACATGATCCAAGAGGAAGGCCGATAAAGTATAATGTGATGGAAGAAGAAGATACCGAAGAAGTAGAAGATGAAGTGGATGATGATCACGATCAACAGTTTCACAATGACAATGAAGAAGAAGAAGAAGAAGAAGAAGAAGAAGAAGAAGAAGAAGATGATGATGATGATGATGATGATGACGATGGTGATGATGATGATGATGATGATGATGATGATGATGATGATGATGATGACGATGGTGATGGTGATGATGGTGATGATGATGGTGAAGACGTTGATGATGATGATGATGATGATGATGATGATGATGATGATGATGGTGATGATGACCTTGATGTTCAAGATGATGAGGAATGAAATGTATGAGGAATGCGATTAGTATATTATCTATTGAATATTGACTTCTTGATAGAATTTTTTTTACATAATTAATTCATTCTATTTTGAATTCTAATGCCATTACATAATTAATTCATGATGCACCTTTTAATATGGAGATGGAGATAGGGGGTGTGACTATTTCTGTGACAATTTTTAAACTGTGTTTATTTATGGAAATTGGATTGTTTATTAGCTATGTGACTATTTATGTGACCATTTAGTTGAGGATCCTGCATAGTCTACATAAAGTAAAGGTAAGGAATTACAAAATTTACAATGATTTTGATGACAACATCTTTTTATTATTTAATACTCTTTTTGTCTACAAAGTTCATGTTGTGTATGATGTAATTTCGCTAACATTTTTTATTTTTTTCTTTGTCACAGGCCGACATGGATCCATCACATATCACAAATAGAGATGTACCTTTCAACACTTCTACTGAGCAGGTAAACCTCATTGTAATTGTACAAATTAGGTAGAAGCAAACTGTTACATTATTATGTTCTTTTTTTTAGTGATTTATACTAATTTTGTAATTGTTAATGATATTCTTGACACAGACGGATGTTCGGGGAAAGGGAAAGGGAGTTGCAGTACCTAAGCACCTTTCTATGGATGTGGAATCATTAGGGTTAAGCAATGATGACCCTGAAGATCCCACAGACCTTGTGAAATTCTTTAAAATGCCTTTTATAAAAATTAGAAAAGAGATTGTTGCTTTGGCAGCCATGCATCCTACCACTGATGAGATACGACAGAGGGTGGAATTATTGTATAAGACATCAGAAAAGTTGCAAGTAAGCAGTAATGAAAGCTTTAATTATAACAAAAGTTCAATAATGGTTTATATTTTATTCTCTTTTTATGTCATTAACTAAAATATGTACGTATTGTTTTTACAACAATTTATCCACCCTCATGAAAGTCGTTCCTACGATTAGGGTGTTGCAGGATCAGGTGATGATGATTTTCTTGTATTATCACTTGCTTGGCTTATCGCTCTGAGTACTCAAAACACATCATACTTGATACTGTCAATTTTCAAAATAAAGGTTCATCCTTGTTTACAATTCTTGCACTTTTCATATATTTAATGTTTGATATATTTAATGTATTATTCTTTACATGCTATCAATGTTACTATGCAAATGACGACGCCGCCTCATCAGTGGCTTCTTCTTCTCTCAATTTGATCAAAATCTCAAGAATCCTCTTCATATTTATGTATACATTGGAGGTTTTGACTGAGTCAGCAAACTTCAAGATGGTGGCTTTCACCTTCTCCTCATATTTGTTTGCATACAATGTCTGAGCTTGTTTCAATTTTTCCAACTCATGTTGGACATTTTTAGGTAATTGGGAACTAGAAGGCATATGAGAAGGGGGATATTCAATGATGGGACTAGTAGGAGGGGGTCTTGCTAGAGAGGAGGCTATCATGAGTGTAGAAGATTCACCAGGATGATATTGACCTGCCAGTTGACTCTGGAGTCTAGCAATTATGTTGTCTCTATTGGCTATTCCTTCTTTAGCATCATTGTAAGCTTTTAAAATAGTCTCCAACTTCAATTGGAGATTAGCCTTTTCTTGTGCTTCTTTCTCTACCACCACAACACTAAATTTTGTAGTCTCTAGGACTGTGCTTGCAGCTTCCACTACCCCTGTGTCTTGGACTCTTTTAACTATCATGCATCCTAAGAGGCTAGAATCTGATGCATCCTTCCTTCTTTTGTTTTCATCCTTCTTTAAAGACCACATGATAAAATTAGCATTACCTTTGTTGAATGTCACTCCTTCCATAGGCTTTGTTTCTTTCCTCACTACATCAAGCACTAAGGCATCAACTATATCCCATTCAGGGAGAATCAACACACTAGCCTTTGCTACCATTTCTCTTCCTTTCTTAGGGGTGATTACTTTGAACTCCTCCATCATTTCTTGCTTAACCTCTTCTTCTACTTGAGTTGTATTTTTAAGAGGCTGTTCACTTTTCCTCTTTTCACATCTAGTCTTGAATTGATCAATATTTTGCTTCCATAGAAACTGTATAAAAGCTCCTGATGTGACAAAATTACTGTCAGCTAGGAATTCTTCACTAGCTTGCTTAACAATAAGGTCCATTTCTTGGCCCTTTAACTCACCATCAGTCAAATCCATTTCAGCATTAGGTGGCTCTTCGGGCATCCCCTCTTGGGTCTCCTCATAGGTATAGGCAATCTCACCGAGACTCCCTAACTGCAATACTTGTTCAGCCACAGCTTGTTCATCTCCAATGTGGATAGGAGACTGAGATGGAGAATATTGAGGCTCATTAGTTTCAATTGCCTTTCCCACTCTCTGCTTCTTAGGGGAATCCTAGATGTCAATGACATCTTCAATTTTCCTCTTCCCTTTTGAAGTGGAAGGCTCACCTGTCACTAGCATTATCACAGTGTACTTTGACCTTTTGTGCATTACATAGTCACCACGTGGGATATCTCTAGCAAAGGCAGGCTTAGCCAATACCATCTTAGCCTTATCAGGCTCATTTTGCATTATGGCCTCCCTCTTTTCTTTTAAGGTCTGCATGAGATCTTCAAAATAAAGAATCAGGAATTTTATTTTCTCCTCAAATGGATTGAAGCTAGAAAGGGGGTCATAGCCACTGTCAAATTGATGGATAAAATCAAGGACTTTCTTATATGCCACCCACTTCTCCTTCCTCAGTTCTTGCTCATCTAAGATAAATTCATTTCTAATCAGATCTTCTGGGAACTGAAATTGATGTGGCCTACCTCTGCACACTGCTCTTTTTCTGAACATGCCATTGAAAAAATCCTCAAGTTCTGCACATCTTGACACTATAGTAGACAACCTATATGGCTTAAAGAATTCTTCAAAAAATCTCCATCCACCCTTAGTGATCACAAAATGGTGAGCCATGGTAATAGTTGGGAAAATAGTCCCTTTACCTCTATTGGTTAGCTCTGCTTCTTGTACTCCCCCAATTTGTCTTAGGACTTCTGCAATCCCTATCTTCAATGGGACCTAATAGGGTAGTAAAAGGGGGCTGCCTCTAAATCCAAACACTCTAAAAATAGTAGACACGGGGTACAAATATGTCTCCCCAATTGTGAACAATCTTGATATCCTCTGCAAACTCCTTTGGTCCAAGAAACTCCAAAAGAGCCTTCGAAATTCTAGGGTTTTCTCTACATAGAAGAATCCTAATGTTAGATGCAAAGAATCTATCAAACTTTAAATAACTTGCATCTTCTCTATCCTAAGATAGAACAATAATCCACAATTGCACTGGCATCTCCTCTTTATCCTTGACCTTAATCAGGTCCATCTCCTTTCCAAAATAATCAACCCCTTTGAATAGAAACATATGCATTAACATGGAGTACCATCCAAATGGCCTATCCACCTTACCATTTTTTATTCCTACTAGCCCTTTATGAATTGCATCAGCAAGGTATGAGGCATAATCAAATGTTATTGCTAGCGAGGGGTTTAGAATTTGTGCATTCATTAACATATAATGGGTTGGCATATTCTTTTCAGCATCCTCTCCAAAAATCTGGCATAATGCCCAATACATACCGTTAGCTCTCAGAGTGAATAGGTTGAGAGAGAATGGTTCCATTGTGCTGGGGCCTACAACTGTTAACCCCCCTATCTTTACAAAGAATTCTTTCAATGGGCCACTTCTAAGATGATCCCTCTTTGTGTTGTAAACCTGGGCTAATGACTCAAAGTCAATAGGTTTTAACAAATTGGAGGACTCACTAAGTTTAAACACTTTCCTAAATTCATCTTCATTTATCTCAATCAAGACTGATCCCTTTATGTTCCTGATGCATCTTGCCACAGAGTCATAATTCTGTGTAATCAGGACTAATAGATCTACTTCCATAAAAACACCTGGGACCACAAGCTTTCCTACATCCTGTTCCCATATGCCATTCAAAGGAGCTGGGGAATTCCTCTGCCCAAAACCGACTTTGAAGAGTCCTAAGCTTGACAATCCTATTTTAGGGTCCCTCAACCAATTACCCTTATCATAAAGGCCATCTCCAATTTTTAGATGAGGGTTCTTAGGTACTAGCTCTTTCGCCTTAGCCCCAGCATTGGTGGACATGGTTAATTGCTCTAAAAAATCATCATAGATATTTCGGTCCTGGTAATTCACTTTCCTTGTAAATTCTCTTCTGGGTGCCATTCTGGTCAAACAATTATACCACTAGAAGCTAGCACAGACCTCTAATGAAGTAATTCACACAACAGTATTTGAGAACAAACCAAGAGTTATAGAGAAAAGCACAAGAAACCTGATTATTCGCCTGAAGAAAATCGCTCTGCAACAATTCGCTCTGCAACAATTCACTCTACAACAATTCGCTCTGATGAAACAATACTTAGCAATCAAGTTGATGCGGATTGAAAAGGGCAAGTTGGCATTTAAGTTTTTAGAAATTAACTTTGCATGCTTCGGCTTTCTTTTTAGAATTAAATTCGCCAAATCGAATTCAAAACTGGCTCCAACGGGGCATAATTTCTCTAAGTCTTTCCTCTGTTTCACTCTTTCGCTACTTCGCAGAACATAAAACCCGTGCTCTTTTCTTTCATGAAACAACGTTAGCCATTGGATCTCGAGAACTTACATCGCCTTTATCTCCATTTAATCTCTTTGCTTTAGTGTCGGGCCCTACCTCCTTTTCACCACTTCGCAGAGTTTAATAGTCATGCACTTTTCCTTCGCGAGGCCGCGCCAAGCGTTAGATCAAACTCAAATCACCTGGCCTTTCACTCCAACTGGGACCGTCAATCCTTTTAACTAACCGCGCCTCATCTTGACGGCTAATAGTTTTCACCATTTCACTGAGGTTAAGTTGCAGGCATCTTCGGGTCACAAAACAATGAGAAGCGTTGGATCAATCTTGAGATGAATGCCTTTTAAGTGGGCCCTTTATCCGAGAATTACTTACCCCACTTGTTTTCTGGTTAATAAACGCCACATGGCAGTCGACCATTAGCCCTAGAAACTCCTTTTGGTTCCACCCTTAATCCGCCACGTGTTCCCTTTTACTATTCCCACATAATTGCCAGTTACACCTAGGTGAGCCCTCAACCACTTTTTTAAACCATGTGTCACGTGACTCCTCCGTGTGATTTCCACCTATCTTTAATGACTTCGCGAACATTATTTTTTGTTTGGCTTGCAGCCATGAAACCACGAGAACCGTTAGATCAAAATAGACCTGATCTACTTTTTACTTCATACCATGCCTATCCCTTGGGCCCATCGGCCTTTTCGCTACTTTGTAATGACTAACTTGCTAGCATCTTATCTTCGCGAATTCACGTGAGCCATTAGATCTCAAGAACTTGCTCGTTGTTTACTCTTTTTATGACAACCTTGCCCGGACCCACTACATACCGCCAACTGAGTGCCTTGTCACCGCCATGTCATCACCAACTGGGGTTACCACATTTACTACCACTCTTAGCGGGACCCTCCACCTTTTCGCTATTTCACTGAAGGTATAGCTCGTGCATCTCCTAGCCATGAAACAACAAGAAGCCATTGATCTTTTTCCAAGCTCTACAAAAAGCGGCAGCTATTATGCCATGTCACTCCTCCGTGTGATTTCCACCAGTCTTTCATGACTTCGCGAACATTATTCTTCGTTTGGCCTACAGCCACGAAACCACGAGAACCGTTAGATCAAAATAGACCTAATCTTCTTTTAGCTTCATGCCATGCCTATCCCTTGGGCCCATCGGCCTTTTCACTACTTTGCAATGACTAACTTGCTGGCATCTTATCTTCACGAATTCATGCGAGCCGTTAGATCTCAAGAACTTGCTCGTTGTTTACTCTTTTTATGACAACCTTGCCCGGACCCACTGCATACTGCCAACTAAGTGCCTTGTCACTGCCATGTTATTGCCAACTAAGGTTACCACATTTACTACCACTCTTAGCGGGACCCTCCACCTTTTCTCTATTTCGCTGAAGGTATAGCTCGTGCATCTCCCGACCACGAAACAATGAGAAGCCATTGATCTTTTTCCAACCCGATCATTCTTTAACCAAAGAAGACCGCTTATCTTTGGGACCCGCCAAACCCTTTCGCCACTTCACGAAGGTTAAAACATGTTCATCTTGATCTCGCGAAACCACGTTGTCCATCCGATCAGATGAAACTTGATCAGTGTTTAGCTTTGGTCCAAACCTATATGCCGGGTCCACCTTCACCTTTCGCTACTTCGCGAAAACTAAGTTTCGAGCACTTTTTGGTCACAAATCAACGTGGGCCGTCAGATCAACAGAAAATTGCATGATACTTATAAGGCTCAACGGACATTAGAAAAGGAAGATTAAAAGCGAACAAGAATAAAATATTTAAAGGGACCGCCTAGGTAAATGACAAGGGGAGAACACTTTTATGATAAATGGACCCATCGCTTAAGTGAATAGTATAGTAATGCCAAATTAGAAACCAAAAGGGATTTTCTCAGGTATTGAAGCGACTTAAAACCTAAACCTTGAACCCCCTTAGGATTTAAAACAAATTGAAAGAACTTCCTTCCTTCAATGGCTCTTTTATATTTATTTTTTTTATAAAAATGATCATCGTCAGAATTACGACGAATACCAAGCTTTCGACCGATGACTTCTTTAACCATTGGCAGAGTCCATTGGATTGTCGAATTTTCGACGGGCATGGCATTGTCGACCAATCCGACACCGAGTTTTTGACGGTGGATTTTGTCGACACTCTGACAAAAATTCATCGAAAATACGACAAACAGTCGTCGGAAATCAGCTCTGAATGTACTAGTGATCAATGAAAACATATGATGAATACATTACAATCATCATCAAGCCAACATGATTAACTCAAACACAAATAAGATAACCATCAACACCCTGAGAGCCTTCTAGAAGTCGCACCAACACCACTTAACAAATCCATCAAAAGATCTTCAACAAAGCTCTACTGGTAAAACCCTTACCAGTAACCAAAAGACTTACTAGAACATATGATAGCTTCCAGATCACCAAATCCTGATCCAACTAAATGTGATGCACATGAATGACCTAACCAAACCATTACCACCAATCAGAACATATTGGAGACTACCAAAAACAGTCTCTTGATCAACGTCACAATCCAACCACTCTATCGGAACCCGATAGATATCCAAAGAAGCTAGTGTTGACATCAATGACAAAAATCAATGCAACACATAATCAATTCCTCCAAATCGCCAACAATCTTCCCCTTTGGCATTGATGGAAACACTAGATGTGAAAACATCCAAATGCTAAGAAATGCCAAACAAGTCTCCCCCAATGGAAGACATCGAACAATCTCCCACAAATAATATATCCATGAAGTTCTGAACCAATTATCTAGCCATAGAACAAACTCCCCCTTTGACTGATATCTCTATTAAGCTCTATTTTTCATATTGAAATCTCTCCCCCTTTGACATCAATGCCAAAAATCTACATAAACATCAAAGAAAAACTAAAACACCTCTAAACCACATAGTTGACTACTCCCCCTGAGGAGTAGCACCAACTCATCAATCGGGAATGAATGATAGTTCTGATAATGCATACTGAACTGATGCCAATCAACATCACTTGAGTCTCTACTAGAGAGGCAGAGACCCCGAATCTATCTCTAAAGTACTCAAATTATTCCCTGGGCAAAGGTTTAGTGAAGATATCTGCAATTTGCTCTTTACTGTACACACAAACCAATCTTATTTCATTTGCTTCTACCTTTTCCTTCAAAAAGTTATACTTGATTGGTATGTACTTTGTCTTAGAATGAAATACTAAATTCTTTGATATGTCAATAGTAGCAGAGTTATCACAATGAATAACTATTGGTTCATCACAATCTACCCTTATATCTTTCAACATTTGCTTCATCCATATAACTTGTGTACAACTAGTAGCAACAACAACATACTCAGCTTCAACAGTAGATAAAGAAGTACATGACTATTTCTTGTTGATTAATGAAACAAGTTTCTTTCCAAGAAGGAAAAGTCCACCGGATGTGCTTTTCTAGTCATCTATATCTCCATCCCAATCTGTATCTGTATATGCACATAGTGTAAAGTCATCATCTTTATGATACCATAAACCATATTCAATTATTCCTTGAAAATATCTGAAAATACTAGCTACCGGAGCAAAAGGTTTCATCATAATCAATTCCTTCCTTCTAAGAATATCCTTTGCAAACCAATCTAGCCTTGTTCCTCACAACTTGTCCATCTTCATTCAATTTATTCCTAAAAACCCATTTAGTTCCAATAACATTCTTATTTTTAAGTCAAGGAACTAAAGTCCATGTGTAGTTCTTTTCTATCTAATCCAATTCCTCTTCCATATCTTTCATCCAACATTCATCCTTACATGCCTCAACTACTAATGCTAGTTCAATTTGAGAAATTAAGCATACCTCTTCAGCTACCAACCTTCTCCTTGTCACCACTCCTTTGCTTTTGTCTCCAATGATCCGATCTTCTGAATGATTCAACCTTACATACCTAGGAGTCTTCTGACTTTCTGTTTCTCTGCTCTGATCTTCATTTACTATTGAATTTTCTGATACTATTGAGGTAACTGGTTCAACATTTTGTTCCGGTACAGGCATTACCAGATCAGTTATGATCATTTCCACTTTCGGTTCTCTTTCCAAAGTTCTTATTTGACCTCTGTAATGCTCATCCACCTTGACATTAACACTCTCCATAGTTTTCTGCAATATTTTTTTATAACATCTATATGCTTTGCTTTCAGTTGAATAACCAAGAAATATCCCTTCATCACATCTAGGATCAAACTTTCCAATTCACTACCAAAGATTATGAAATACTTAACTATAGGTGTATGACCAAACCATAACTCATAAGATGTCTTACATGAAACCCTAACTCCTTGTTGATATAAATACTTTCTAGTAAACCAAACCATATCCAAGGTCCAACAAATCTTCGTCGGTTAACCTTCTAACTGAACTCTTCAATGTCTGAAACAAGCTTTTACACCACTACCGGGGGTAATACAAGATCTATCATCAATTTTCCTCCCCCTAAGATATCTGCCTTAGTTACCGAGTGAGTTTCCTATAGGTGCGGGAACACCTTGTTCTGCTGGATGAACATCTAGGGTATTTGATTCTATTGGTCGATCCTCAGACTTCATAACCCACTTCTTCTCATGCTCCTTCCGAATATCATCAACTTTTTGCTTTCCCTTCTCATTGGATTTGTCATTTCCTACCAGTAGGTTCTTTCTTCTACAAAATTTAGCAATGTGTCCTACTTTGTTGCATGCATAACAAGTGACATTGTTCTTTTGAATTGCCTTGATGTAACCTTGATCATTTCTTGACCTACATTTATTAGCCATATGTCCAAACTTTCCACATGCATGACATTTTACATTCATTCTACAATTTGTTGTCCTATGACCATACTTGTTACAATTGAAACACTGACTAGTAAATGAATTGTTATTCTTATTGACTCTATTTCTACATTGACTTTCCATATGACCATAATTATTGCAAACAAAGCACCTACCATTAAATTTATGTGCATTGGGTTGTCTTATCGATGACCTCTGATTCTGGTTGACTGGTTGATTCTCCTGATTGTTGTTTTGACTGGATGTATCATCCTGATTTGTAGTACTAGAGCTTTTTGCATGCTCAAATCCAAGACCTCTAGTGTGTCCATTGTCCCTTTGATTCTTCAATAACTCATCAAGCTTTGCAAAAATGACTTTGAACTTGTCTTTGTACTCTTTTGAAGATTCCAGATCACCTCTTAGGATTGTTATCATTCTTTCCAACTCTTGCTCATTGTTATGAGATTGTACTAATTCAGTTCTCAATATATCATTCTTATGTGCCAACCTTATGCATTCTTCAGATCTGTCTTTCAAATATCTGGCAAGATTTTCTTCATTCTTCTTCTAGTCTTCAATTTCCTTGGACATCCTCATGGTTAGGGCTTGCATTTCATTCTTCATGACACCATTTTCTTGACTCAACTTCTGGCATAGTTCCTTAAGAGCATTCGTTTCTTCATCATCCTAATTTTGTAATTGATCACAAATTTATTTCCTTTTGGCTTGAGTAGATGACAACTTCTCTTGCAGAGTAAGGATGAATTCCTTCACAGATCTCAGCTCATCTTGCAGCTTCATGTTCTTCAATCTTTCAGCATCATAGTCTTCAAGTGCTACTTTAAGTTCCTTCCTCAAATTCATCTCCATGGATTTTGAATATGTTAGGATAACTGGTGGACAACTGAGAGGGGGGGTGAGTGAATCAATTGTCAATAGATTATGTGAATTAAAGCACTTAAAAATTTTTACTGGAATGTAAGAAAATAGATACCGGAATAACTAATAAAGCATTAAAGCATAATTAAAAACTAGAGAACCAATTTCCCTTCTTCTGTAATTTCATTCAATAGTATATCGAGAGGAGCTAGGTTTTGTTTTGTTCTTTTCTTCTTCTTGGGTGTCAGTTTCTTCTTTGGTGTAGTCTTCTTAACTAGTGATCTTACTGCTTGTTGTTTTTGTCTTGTCCTCCTAAGTGAGGGTGTGGTTGCTGGTGAGGAATCTCTTTTCCTTACAACTCTTTTGAAAGTTGCAAACATGTCACTCTCTGAAGAAGTGCCTACCGGTGATAGATGAGTCTCAGGCTGTAGAGTTCCTAGCTCATCCTCAATGATACCAGTTTGTTTTAACACATCTTCTTTAATAGTTTTTTCCTGTCCAGAGCCTCTTCTCACAACTGCCTCAACCTTTTTCACTCTCTTCTTAGATTGTATTTGTTTTTCTATAGTCTCAGCACTACCAAATACTTCTTCTTTTGGTTCGTTTGGTGCTTCCATAAGTGCTTTAGCATAAGTCTCAATTATATGATCATCTGTTTCGTAGTCCACCTCTGCACTTGAATATATAGCAAACCCTAGTGTAGTCGAGGTCATAAAACGCCCTAGGCCCATGTTTCAACTAGTTCCCGAAGTAGCAAAGAAAGATGACAATGTAGGTGCTTTCTCACAAATTCCAAAAGGAGTTGTTTTTGCTGAAGACCCCATAATTTACATTCACTGCAACATAGAGGAATTGGGAGATGAAGAGATCAAAACTATGTATAAAACTGTCATATGTGATAACTTCGGAAATGTGAAACCAGAACATAAAATCATTGAAACCCTAGGATTTACTGAAATCCTCGGCATTCCTGAATTTCCCAAGGATGTGATCAGGATAGTCTTAAGCAAGGTACATGGTGAATTTTTCTGGTTAGATGTAATTCACAAAATCACCAAGGAAGTTGTGAAAGCTGTCACAGGGTTATCGACCACCGGTAAAAGGCCAGACAAAACTAAGAAGGTCTCCAATGACCTAGTTATGAACCTAACTGGTGCAACATCTGACAGAAGGTCCTTGAGGGTAAATGATGTAATAGATATAAATGTGAGATTTGTTAGCATGATTTTAGGGTATAAAGCTACTCATACAAATAGACTCAACTCAGTTTCAAGTTTATGCATTAAGAGTGCTTATGATATGGTTACAGATAATACAAAAATTGATATATGTGAGTGGTCGAAGGATAAGTTAATTGACAACCTAGGCAAGATTAAGAAGGGTAAGAAAGGAACTTTTAGGTTTGGAAATCTACTAGTATGTTTGATGCTACATATAACCAAACAAGTTCCCGGTATAGGTTACAAAGAACTTGGATTTGATATATCGGTAGGTAAATAGCTAACAGAATTATTCAACAATATGGGAGAAGATAAGGAAAACAATATCCATGATTTCTTTCAAGCACTTAAGGCCAAAATAAAGAAGAGAATCAGATTATCACAAAAGATTGTTGACAAATATAAGGATGAAATATGTTTTGTAATAAAAAAGCATGAAATCTGGATGGAAGCAGTCATCCCAAGAACAATCTGGGTAACAAAGATGGGCTACAAAACAGATGATCATATAATTGAGACTTATGCTAAATCACTTCTGGAAGCACCAAACGAACCAAAGGAAGAAGTATTTGGCAATGCTGAGACTATAGAAAAACAAATAAAATCTAAGAAGAGAGTGAAAAAGGTTGAGGTAGTTGTGAGAAGAGGCTCTAGACAGGCAAAAGCTATTAAAGAAGATGTGTTAAAACAAACCGGTATCACTGAGGATGAGCTATGAACTCTACAGCCTGAGACTCATCTATCACTGGTAGGCACTTCTTCGGAGAGTGGCATGCCTGCAGATTTCAAAAGAGTTGTAAGGAAAAGAGATCCCTAACCGACAACCACACCCTCACCTAGGAGGACAAGACAAAAACAACAAGTAGTAAGATCATTGGTTAAGAAGACTACACCAAAGAAGAAACTGACACCCAAGAAGAAGAAGAGAACAAAACAAAACTTGGCTCCTCTCGATATACTATTGAATGAAATTACAGAAGAAGGGAAATTGAAGAATATAGAGAAACTGTATGACACTCTGACAACAGATGAAAAAGAACAAGTAGAAAACAGTGTTATGTTGCATATGGACATGTATAAGAAATTTTTGATGGAAGTTGTCGATGAAGTACCAGATGAACTATTCAAAAGACTGGAAGCAAGGAGACAAGCAGTAATAGAACTTGACAAGAAAATCAAGATAGAAAAGCTACTTGCTGTGTACCTAGTGAACTCACCTAAAGAAATTGATGATTTAATTGCTGAAGCCAACCGGTCAGTATTCTCTACTACACACCGGCACATTGCATTAATGGTTGGAAGAGTCAATGAGGTGACTGAAGAAACATAAAATGCATGGGATATATTCCTAGTTGAAAAAGAAAAATAGGAAGAATACCAGAACCCCAAACCAATAAAGGTATATCAGAAAGAAAGAGATAAGGGAAAAGGAAAGGTTGGTGCACCTCCGAGTATTAAAGTAAAAGACAACTTATCCCCACCTTAAATTACATCACCGGTAACAGCAACTACATAAGATCAACCGGCAGTTGAAAGTATGGATGTAGAGGATGTCAATCCTAATCCTGAAGTCTTATACATAGTCGATGTTGATACACAAAAGATCAACATTGTGGTAGACAAAGATACAACTGGTAAGACTGAAATGGCTAGTGAGCCACCGGTAGCTGAGCAAACCATTAAAACACAAGAGAAACTGGCAGATGACAAAGAACAATAGGCAGAAGCTCAAACTGAGACAGTGCAACAAGAAAAGTAACAGAAACAGGAACAGGTTCATGAGGAAATAGTGCCACCAGCAACTGGAGAAGTACACAAACCATTGCTTAAAGAAATGCAAACACAAACAGACCTACCAGAGGTCACAACAAGCTTGGTTACTTCTTCCACCGGTGGAATTCAGAATGTTGGTTCCTTCTCAGCAGGCCACAAACCAACAAATGTAACTGAAGTACTTTTGGATTGAATCAAAAGGATAACAAATTGTAGTTCACAGGATTACAAAGCTATAGATGACACAATCCCAATTTTGAAGGTAATTGCTCCTAACTGTAATATAGACAATAAAGATTCTTTAGGACAACCTGATACTTTGTGTAAATATATCATAGAGAACATTGAGAAAATAAAGGAAGAGACATTGAAGGACAAAGTAGAAATTGAAAAGCAAAAATTCTTTGAAGATCAAATAAAGAAGTGTACTAGGGATTTTGACACAGTTCTACTGGAACTGTGTAACTTATTGAAAGAGTACAAAACTCTGTACAAGGACACCTGTAAGACAAACTTTTTGATTATAGACATAGATAAGAAAATAAGCAAGGTACAGGATGAAATCAATAAACTTGTTGATAATTTTGTTAACTCACCTGATACATTATCAGTTTTTGAGCAAAAGATAACAAATTTTGAGGAAGAATTACTTAAATTAGAAAGAGAAAAGGAGAGAATAGTGAATAAGGAAAAGGATCTGAGATTAAAACTAAGTCCAAGATTGGACTATCTAGCATCATTACGGAAGGAAATATCTAAGGCACTAATACAGGGACAAAAAACATCGGCAGAGCATTTGCAGCACCTCACCGGTACAACTAAAAGAACAGAGACAACAATAAGAGACAGTAAAAAGTTTAAGGAGAGTATAAACTTGATTTTGGCGGATCTATTTCAAATTGTAACTACCCAATTACAAGGTTGAAACTACAAACTCTACTGGCATCTTGACAACCTTTGTCATTGATGCCAAAGGGGGAGTAGTGGTATGAGAAAATTCAAATATCACAGGAATCATATGCTCAGGAGGAGCACACATTTTTGGTAACATTTTTTTTCACATTTTTGGATACACTTTTGAAATTTCTCATGAGTCTTGCCATCAATGCCAAAGGGGAAGATTGTTGGCATATGCACACTCCAATGAGACATTGTATGTGATTGAAGGTTTTGTCATTGACGACAACCTTACAATCCTATGGCACTGGCAAGGCATTACACCAGCAAGATAGTTCATCCCCATCAACATATCACACTCTACACTGGCACAAAGAAAGGAAGCATACCGGCACAGAGGCCGACATGATTTTTGTTGTATTACATTTTGTTTATTATTGTAAAAACCTTGTAAGCTGACTTGGCAAGTTGTAAAATGACTCTTGTATATAAAGAGATCATTGTAGACATTTTGTATGTAAGTGATGTAAGCAAAAAAGGAAGACATTAGGCAGACCTACTATGTGAAATATAGGTTAAAGGTTTTATGTAAAGAACAGAGTAGAAACCGGTACTGGATTAGGCATTATAGATGCTATTGTAAAGCAGTACAAGATATTGGATTTGTATAATCCACATTGTAAGTCAGTGAGACTTCACATTGAGCAGTGAGCTCTAGGCAGTTGGCCTTCCTGCATGTGCAGGCCCCCTTTTGTAAGTAATATTCTCTTATTGGCCAGTAAGTGGATATTGTGGGTCACAAATACCACCGAGGTTTTTCCCACACCGGGTTTCCTCGTTAAATCCTTGTGTTATGGTGTGATTTTCATGTGGATGTTTTTAATTCTATTTATTTCATTATTTCTTGCATACCGGTACACTATTATAATATGTTCTGCATGTTTTAAGATAAGAAATTATGTACACCGGTTAGATACTGATTCACCCCCCCCCCCCTCAGTATATGTGAGTTTCCTAACACATGCACATGTAGGAAGGCACACTGCCTTGAGCATACTGCTCATCACAATGGAGTCTCATTGACTACAAAATAGGTTAACCACCTGAAAATATTTGGACAACAATCCAAAAAGAAGAACTGCCTATGATAGCATCAAACATGCCAGAATGGAGTTTCAATTAAGCTCAATACCAGAGGTCTAAAACCTCTTACATAAACCCAAATCGATCACCTATGATCGACCAAATCCTCTGCATGAATGATTATTACATTATTCGCTCCTTGCCTATTATCTACAATGAGATCTTACATATATTTATACAAACCCTGGACCTAAACAATTAGGTTGGCCACCCAAATGATAATTCAATAGATCCATTACATAATCTTGAAATAGAATCATAAAACATGTCATCCTAAGGCCAAACAAACACCATCCAATTAATAAGACATCCCGAAAGCACATCATAAGGATCCACCAACATGTTTCATGAAATCGGTCCATAACCTAGATAGCACCAGACCTAAATTAGATCCACACATGCCAAAGCAATGACACTAATCAGTTAAGGCATGAACACAATCACCATCATCATCCTAAATCCCTTCTAGAAGTCACACCAACACCATTTATGCACTATATCAAAGATCTTCAATAAAGCTTTGTCGATGAAACCCTTACCGAACCTACACAGTAGGCTTACTAGAACATAAGATAGCATCCGATCATCAAGTCAATACTAACTGTCTGAAACATACTTCAGAAGCATATGAACCATTCATACAAACTTATTCCATCACTCAAATCATACTAGTCACAATCAACTAATAATCTTCCCAATCCAATCCTTCTACCAGAAGCCAGTAAACAACCATAATAGCTAGTGTTGACATCAATGGTAAAACATCAATGCAACACATAATCAATTCCTTCATATTTCCAACAGGATACATGATCTTCCTCAAGTTGTTAGACTTATTCCAAGGCACCAGGCTCTGATACCAATTGTTGGAATCCAAGAACACTAAGAGGGGGGGGGGGGGGGGGGTGAATCAGTGTTCTCCTGATATTAATTTTAACCCTATTAGCACAACAACTTAGTAACCGGTATGCATAAAAGAAAATAACAAGTAATAATGCAACCACAAAGATCAACACCATAACACAAAGATTTATACGTGGAAAACCTCAAGGAGGAAAAACCATAGTGGGATTGGTGACCCACAATATCTATCCACTGATCAGATGAATAAATAGTACATATAAGGGGCCTACACATGCAGGAAGGCACACTGCCTAGATCGCACTTCTCATCACAAAAGGAGCCTCACTAACTACAAGAAATCTTTGGACTACAATCCAGAAAGAAGATTGAATTGCAAGTATAGCATCTCCTATGCCTAAGTACAGTTTCTGTTAAGCTCAATACTGAAGGTCTTAAACCTCTTACACAAACCCAATTTGATCACCTATGATCGACCAAATACTCTGTATATGAATATAACCTTATTCGCACACAAATAATCCCACAACCATCCATGACCGTGATCTACAAAGAGATCCTACATCATATTTATAAAAACCCGGGACCTAAACAATTAGGTCGGCCACCTAAAAGATAATACAATAAATTCAATACAGAAACCCGTAAACCAATGATAACCCAAGTCGGCCAGAGACCGAAACAACATTAACCAAATAATAAATCCAACCGGAAATGCATTGGGTGCATCCACCAACACATTACACAAATTGGTCCATAACCAAGGAGAATAACACAAAATAGCACCGAACCTAAAATAGGTCGCCATAAGACAAATGCAACACCACCAATCAACTAGAACATGAACAAGATAACCATCAATATCCTAAGAGCGGTAACCAAAAGGCTTATTAGAACATATGATAGCTTCCAGAACACCAAATCCCAAACCAAATGAATGTGACACGCACATGAATGACCAAACCAAACCATTACCACCAATCAGAACATATCGGAGAATATCAGAGATGGTCTCCTGATCAACATCACAATCCAACCACTCTACTGAAACCTGGTAGATAACCAAAGAAGCTAGTGTTGACATCAATGACAAACATCAATGCAACACATAATCAATTCCTCCAAATTGCCAACACTCTACAATTTTCTATTTAAATAAAATAAAAAATTATATTTTCAAGTTTTAAATTGTTCAGTGAAGTCCAACCTAACAATTTTGAGAAGAGGTAGATATGCCACATGTCATTATTTCACAACATTTAAATCTTATTAATTTTGACACGCAAAAAAGTTACACCATTAGCCTAGTATATGGATCAAATATTTAGTGGAGTTTATTGCTCTTAACTTATTAGGCTATAATCACATTTAAAAGATCCTCGATTTTTCATGATGGGACACAAAAAGAAATATAAAATATTGAGAAGGTCAACATCTTGCACTATTGGTTATTGAGTATGAAGTTATCAACAGGTGAACCCAATACAATAAAGAAAGGAAAGTGACAAAAATTCTTTTGGGATATGTGTCATCTTTTTTAAAATGACAAAAATAAAAGATAAAAGTTGTGCTATTGGTCTTCAGTAACATCTTGGTAGATCAATGGGTTCAATTTTGTAGTACAAAGGATTGAAATTGAAAAAATACTTGGCATCACCATGCAACATTTGAGGCAAAATAAATCTAATAGTTCCCTTTGTGTGCTATTAATTATTAGTAATAGATCAACAAGAAGTGGGTCCCATTTGAGCCACTAATGGGATTTTGAAGACTCCTTATCATTGATAATCAGTAGAAAATATCAAATAGTTTGCCCAATAGAAAATCTTATTAAAATAAACATAGGAAGATGTTACATCATGGGGTAATGGTTAACAAGTTTGATAATTCTAGGGTTTCTTGTATGAAACATGTGTCATCATCAAGTTCCTTTGATCTATGTAATAGTTATATCATGGTTTCAAATCTTTTTGGCTAACACAAATTTGTTTGACTTGTATCATGCAAACTAAAGATCCAGTTCTTATGAAAGTGTTAGGATTTTTCTTAATTTTGATCTTTAATTAATAGGAATTCCATTGAATAAATGACAACTGTTATTGTAACTACAAGTATTTCAAAAAGGTTTAAATTAATTGATTATAAAAGGAGATGTATGCAATCATGTGAGGGAGAATGGAATAATCAATATACTTTTTTAGCCTTAGTGGGTGCTTCTCAAATTCCATTAAATACAATTGTATTATTATGCCAATTGTGCCTTTGATATTTTATTCTCGATTCAACAATTAAGAGAATGTGGCATTATGTGTCTATGAGTAGATTGTTCTTCTCTATTGCGTATCACACCTTTATTTATTTCTTTGATGAATAATGTTTGTGAATTGTTCGAAATTATGCAAACATATTCTCTTTGATGCCATGAATGGATGTTATTCCGAAAACAATAAATATTGTGCCATTTAGTTATTAGAAACATTATTTTCCCTGGTGCATCACCTTAGGATAATTTTAAGGAATTTTCTCTCCCTTCTCCCAAAAAATTCAAAATTTAAAATTCACAACTAGACATAAGAAGATCTAGCTTCTAAAATTCTAGACATCATCTTGTAAACCACGACCCACATTTGCAAGATTTCCCTTTGTTGGTCCATGTCTAAAGGCAATTGCAATTTGAACATCAACACATGAAATACTATATTGACTTTCAAAGCTACAACTACATATTTCTATAGTAGACACTCAATATATCAACGAAAGGATGTATGTTGGCCTATGCAAAGAGGCATGCCTCATGGTCAAACCATGGTAGATAAAAGATCAATCAATAAGAGTGAGGTACTTTATACTCTAAGCTTCAAAGGGCAAGAAGGCCAATCCTAAAGATGGAAACATGGTAGTTAAAAAAAAATATTCACATATATAAGCCTTACCAAGCCATACATTATGTATACTACTACCTCAGTTATTTGTCACTGAGCATTCAAGTATATAGATTATTGTTACAAGACCTTTGTAAGAATGTAAAATGATAAATTGCACACGAAACTAATATTATAAGATAAATTTATATTCTTTGAGATAAATTCCTATAACCTTTCTTCTTACATATACATTTTAAAATACATATGTAACCCTTTAAATATTTATCAAATCTGATTTAAAAAAATAAATAATACCGAATTATACAAATAAAAAAGTCCACATACCTTTTTAAATATTTTAAACTAAATTAACAAAAAATTTAATGCAGAATTTTATAGACAAGACCTGAACTACCGAGGAGGATAAATGGAGTGCCTTTAAATGAGAGGTTTCTCATATAGAGAGGGAATACTATAGAAACCGGCTGTTTGTTAAGAATGATAACTAGGAGCCACGTAAATAGTTGATGGTTTTGGAAAAGAAAGAGTACTACTTTGGTTCCGCGGTAATATTCCATACAACAGTCCAGCGAACAAATGATAATTTTAGTACCACATTCGTTGTGAAACAAACAGTACGAGTACGAGCGAGTATAAATAGAGGGGTGGAAGGGAGAAGAAGGAATCTTTGCGCTTGGGGCAATGACGCAGCTAGTGAGGTTATAACCGAGGCGCGTCAATTGCTGGTTGAAAACTATTTCCAAACCCCCTCTTTGGCCTTCCTTCAAAGGTAGGCCATTGAGAATTTTTTAAGGGCTATCTTTCAGATGGGCCCAACAAATCAAAAAATGCAAATGATATGTTCTACTTTCATACTCTTCCTTAGTTTAATAAATTCTCTGAATACTTTATACTTTTACTTTTGGTTTGATGGTTGTAGCTGATCTTTCCTATATTTGACACTAGATTCATCTATGTTGTCCTCATTTTCTAGATGTGCTTAAAAAATCAAAGGAAGGAGAAGGGATAAATTGAACGAAGGAGGAGGGCTAGCAATATTGTAATGTAAATCATTTTTCTTATAATGTAAATCATTTTTCTTAGTATTTAGTTATGGAAATATTTTAGAAATGAATAATAAGAATTATTTTTATTTTAAAATTGGAAGTAAAATTTTGATAAATAGAGCTTGAGATCAATTTGACTCTTAGTTTACTAATCATAATTTGAATTGCAGTGAAATCATTAGTTTTTTTTTATGTTTTTGATTACTTAAATAGGGAAAAAGGCCTTAATCCTCATAGAGATAAGACATCAAACAACATAACAGAGCAATAATAGAATAATGATTGGCATCACATCCCTAGAAGCCCAACAAAATTCATGAAGCTAACCCACCAACGAGTAATAAAAAACACTTAAACCCGAAACCCAACCCTCCCGAAAGAGGCTATCCGCTCAAAAATCAAACATATAATCAAAGACAATCATAGTATAGTAAAGACCAAAGCCTAAATAAGCACTACTAACAATATCATTGTCAAAATTGACCAAAGTTTTAGTCAGCACACAGGCCTCATTAAACATATTAAAAATAATAATTCAACTTAGAAACCCTATAACTATGATATTGCTCTTAGGGTTCAAGTGTGTAGTTTTTGAGGCAAACTCATTGACCCATGTTTCATGAGTAGTGTTTCACAAGAACCCATCTCTCATGAGAATGAATGGTCCACTTAGCACTCATTGCATCTAGGTGATGCTCATAGGGGTGAAGCATTGGGACTTCTCGGGAGGTCACCCATCTCAGTACTACTCCAACTCAAGCGCACTTAACCACAAGGTTCCCTTGAAGGTTAAACCCACTTAGCTTGCAACCCCATTTGCAAAACATTCAGTTAGCACTCCGACTGAACTCCATGGTTAAGCATGCTTGAGTTGGAGTAGTACTAAGATGGGTGACCTCCCGAGAAGTCCCAATGCTTCGCCCCTATGAGCATCACCTAGATGCAATGAGTGCTAAGTGGACAATTCATTCTCATGAGAAATGGGTTCCTATGAACCACTATTCATGAAACATGGGTCAATGAGTTTAACTCAAAAAATACACAGTTGAACCCTGATAGCATATCATAGTTTGACTTGCTGTGGAAAAAACCTCCTACTTAACCCTATAACTATAAAACCTAAGCCATAATAGGCTACTAATTCTACCAAAGCCATCTATACCAGTAAGCCCAAAAAAATAAACAAAAAGGCACAATGCCCAACATCCCATTACAAACCTCTACATCATTTGCTATTGAGAATCTCCCAATTTATTGTGAGCCTCCTCATTTGGTCCTGCCAAGTGTTTTGGTCTAGTTCTTCGTCTACCCACTCCTCATGAAGATGACATGTGCCCTTTTGTTTCTTGGTTTTCCTCCTTAGCTTGCTCTGCCCTAAGACAAATCCCATAACATCCTTTCTCATAACTTCATTCGTAATGATATAAAGTGAGTTGATAGCTCTACCCATTAGCATTTTATATTTTTGGAACTCCTCTACTCTAGTTTCTAGGTTCATAACATGAACCTATAAATCCACAATTTGGCCCTTCAGATCGACAATTCTATCTTCATTCTTCATAGAAGGATGAGCCTAAGGCACTAGCCTTATAACATCGTCACCAGTATAAACTCCAAGAGAGGTTCTTTGTACTACCCTTTCACATTAATCCTTAGGTTCATTAGTGGCTTCCCTATTTTCATCGCTCTTGTCCTCCAACTCCTCATATTTGGCCTAAAAGTCATCATCTCCAGAATCCTCTAAAGAAAGGTTAACTTCCTCTTTCAGAGCATAATCCTCCTCAAAAGTAAGGGCTTCCTCCTTAGTGACATTTTTACTTTTGCTATCTTTAGCAATTAGACAGGCAAGGTATCATTCACCTGAGCTAATTTCATATTTTTCGACTTCTTGCTTGGCCTCTTGCTCATCATTGGAGCCCAACTCATCTAGGTCAATAGTGATACTTTTATTCATAGGCCCTTTATCATTTTTCCTAGACTTGGAATAGTTAGGCTTAGGAATATAAGCTTTTTGTTTATCGGGGGTAGTTTTAAGAAGCACAACCTCCAAAATTCATTGATAGGGTTTTTTGTTTTTATCTTTTTACCTTTTATATTTAGGGCGAGATTACTTCTCTCAGTAGGAAGCAATTCAAATTCTATAAGCTCAATTCACACCAAACTATGAGGGTTTTTTAAATTATCACTAGGATTTTTTAGGATAGGTTACGAAATAGCTATGGTGAGGGGAGTGGTTAAAAGAAAAGTGATAAAGGTCATAAATTAACCCTTGATGCAAAGGAGGAGTGACCCTATTACTAATATTAGCAGACAAGGATGAGAACAGATAAAACAACAGGTCAATTTTTTCACATGACGGATATGATTCAAAATCGGAAAGTGATAGCCATGAATGGTAGAATAACAACGTTCCAAGGTAAAATATTTCATAACATGAAAATTCACCATATTAGCATATGTAGACGATAGGATGGAGAGATCATACCTATTTTGCAACATTGTCAGCATTTCCCCCTTTTTAAAGAATTTCTTGAGAAATATATTGTAGGCCTCCAAGATCTTCTTTTCCACTTTTTCCCCCTCGCATTTTAAACTTGTGGCTTCTGCTATGAGCTCTGGGGTAATGGTGAATTTCATGCTACCAATAGTAAAAACCCCCTTTTACCACGTGTTGTAGAATTTTGTTGACAAAGAACTGTTGTAACCACTCATGGGTAAGAAATAAGGAGTCATCATCTCTACCTTATTAAAGAGGTCTCACACTTCTTCATTTTGTCTTAATTTGTTACAATCCTTAGGTTTAGAGAATTTCAAAGCACCCCCATAGCTATCTTAATCATAGCGAAAATCGGGAGAGACAAGTAGACAAGAAATAAATTAGGCCCATAAAGATTTCTACAACCTAAAAAGGAAATAATGAAAGTACAATTAAGGCTTGTGAAGCAGCCACCAGTGAGGAGGGACCTCAAAGAGATCAATCTGGACAGGTCAGAAAGAGTAAACACAATGAAAACACAAAGATATGATGGATGCAATGCATAATGGATTATTTTAATTCATGAAAACTGATTACTTCCAACTGGTAGCAACCAGATTACAACATACTAGCTCACAGGCCTAGTAGAACATACAAAATAGGTCACAACTGAGACCTTGAATCTTAAGATCTATCTTCTACGCACAGTCTAGCTACTTGATTCTTCCGTTGATTATATTATAATGCGCAATTATAATTATATATATCCATCCCAAGGATCCAGTCGGACTAAAAGGATCAAAACCCAAAGAACAAGACCTAACGTGTAAAATAACAAGGTCGGCCTCCACCCAGAGATTCCTTTGAAAAATCCAAAGGATGAAACGTAGATCATGGGAAAAGGTTGGCCACACGCCAAGGAACATCGAAATCAATGCCAAAGGCTCCGCAAGCTTTGGAAGGGGTTCCAGTAGATCACCAAAATAGGTCCAGGCAATTGGTAATAAGAACCGTAAACCAGTAACATGAAACTGTCAAGGAAAGTGATAGCGATATCTTGTCAGAAAATGTTCCAAATGTGATGTGGTCAAGAACAAAGAAAGATGATCAAGTCTGTAAGTATAATCCAACTCCACAGGATCCGGTGAGCCAAAATTGGGACACAAAAAAGTAAAAAATAAAACTACAAATAGAAAGCAAAATAGAAAGAAAATGTTTTTGGTTGATGCAAGATTTCTATGAACCAGGGATGCTCTTGCATCATCTTGAGAGGACAAAAAAATCGGCCCCAACGGTCCAATTCACATGTGAAGTGACCATTCTATAAATAAATAACCTTGTGGAAATACAATAGCAAGGCGTTGTCATCCCCACAAATCTTATCCTCACTCTTGGCAATGATGGCGGTATAATTACAAGACTTGTTCATAAATTTTTTCTTTTAAAGCATTAACTTCTCCTTTGCTGAGAAGAACCAATATTAACATCCAACCTCACCCTCAATCAAGAAGCCACACCATCATAATATACTTCAACCAAATTTGAATTTGAAATTTTGAAAGATAAGGACCTCTTCACCCCCTTTCTTTAATATTCTTTTTTATTAGGATAGTGAGAACTATTGATAAAATAATTAGCATCATTTAGGTAAATTTGTCCCTTTTCTGAAGAGAAAATATCTTTGAGACTAGGTGGGCACTAGGGGAATGATAGGAAGTTCTAGGCCTCATATCTTAGACCATAATTAGCCATTTCGTCAATTGCCATGTTGCCTTCCCTAAAAACATGCCTTACTTTAGATTGAGGGAAACTCCTAATCAAATCCTTATTGTCTTCAATTAAACTTCTAATTTCCCAAGGGCATCTAGCTTTTTCATTTAATCAGTCTGTAATCAATTTAGAATCACCTTCAAGGATGATATTCTAATAATTCCTCTCCTTAAGCCTCCCAAGACCTTGCCAAGTAGCATAAGCTTCCACTTGGTTATTTAAACCTCTACATAAATTCATGTTGTACCCTTCTATGACAAATTCTCTGCTATCTCTGATCACATCTCCAGCTCGAAAGATCCCTAGATTTCCCTTTGAACACCATTAAATTTACATTTAATCCACCCTTCCTCTGATGGTAACCATTTGCACTCCTTTATGTAGATTAATTTAGGCCAATTAATCTTCAAGTTTTGGTTCATCACCCAAATCTGTTTAATTCTGAGATCTTAAAGACTGGAAAAAAATTTGAAAACCCAAAGGAAGTTGCATTCACATTTTCTTTAATTTTCTATTTGATCACATGAAAGAGGGTAATGTTTTTTCTTGAATCTTCCCTGAAGATTCTATTGTTTCACTCCTTCCAACTATTCTACACCATAAAAGGAGGGATTTAAGACTAGAGACTTTGGATTATAGGATGTTTGAAAGGGCAAAAAGTCCATTTCTCCATAAAACTTCTCATATTGTGAGGGAGGGACTAGGAAATCATCAGGGTAGATAAAATTACAATCCAAACTCCTTTGGCATAGGGATGATGCAAAAAAATGTGATCAATCTTCTCAGAGTTCATAAGACAAAGGGATCATCTATTCACAAACATAAATCCCTTTTTTAAAAATTATTAATGATTTGAATATTACTATTGGTTGTGACCTACTAGAAACAGTTAATTTTGGGATTGACATTAGCAACACAAACATTGTTCCAATTGAAATTCATTTGCTCAAAGTCCTCCATCACCCAATAGGTAGATTTGATCAAGAATACCCTTGAGGGTTGGTGTCTCCAAATCTAGATTCCATTTCTCCTCATGGAGAATAAGGAGTAGTCATCAAGATAAGTATGTAGAAAGGTATCTTTGTCCTCCATTTTATTAAGATTGGGAGCACAAATACCCTTGGCCTCTTTAAGTTGTTCCCTAGAGTTATTCCATCCCCAATGATTATCACCTAGTATAGGGTGGCTTAATAGTTTGATCATTTGTTGCAATACATGGATTACACAATATAACATAACTTTTTAGCAAGTGGAATCCATGTTGTATACAAGAATCACCCAACATAACACAACTTGTTGGCTAGTTGAATCCGTTGCATTTCGATGGACCCCTAACATAACCTAACTTTCTAGTTGACAAACCATGGATCCTCCTCTCATCCTAATGGTGTATCCTTTATCTCTTTTTAGAAGTCCATTTGTGATTTTGCAATAACATTATGATAATTATATTAGTTGTTGAGGCAACCTTTATATTGAAATCTCTTCACCTAATTGACTTGGAACCTTTTGTTTGCTTTAGTAATAATGTTATTTTCTTGTACACTTGTTTCTTACTTTGAATGCATTTGTTTGGATTGAAAAGCATCCTAAGATTGGGCTCTTGCATATCTCTCAACTTAGTGTCTAGGCTTTCTTGATTTTAGTTTCTCTCTCTCTCTCTCTCTCTCTCTCTCTCTCTCTCTCTCTCTCTCTCTCTCTCTCTCTCTCTCTCTCTCTCTCTCTCTACTTTATCATGAGTATGAGCATAAGTTAATACTCCCACTAAATTTAGGGATAAATATAGTGTAGTAAATTGTAACTCTACAGTTTCACACTCTATTTGGCACCTAATTTAGTGTTCTTTTTCCTAGATCATTTGAAGCCTATATGGGCCCTATTCTATCTTGAATTTTCATTATTAATATCATAACAACTATCTTCAAATGACAAATTTAGGATTAGATCTAATATCACAAAACCCAACACTCATGTTTCTCTTTCAAAGGCCCTATTTTGGTGGGACTAGGGCACCCAACTCCGAAGTTTAGCCAAAATATCTAAAAAATGTAGCTAATGCAAGTGTTGGCCTTCACATTTTTAAATCTAGTCCCAATTTTTGTACTTGATCATTTTATGTCAACCTAAACTTAAAGGTAACCTTGTGAATCATATATAATGAGCATCTTCTATCATTTAAATTTTATGAGACTATAAGTGCTAGCATTCTCCAATTCAATTCAATTAAGAGCAATCAAGAAGCAACAAATTACAACACTCTATGTGCAAGTTTGATTTGATGTTTACGAGTGATGTTTATCATGTTATTCCACTAACATTTGCAGGGCTCCCATAAAGAGCACTGCATCACCATATTTATGTGGTTCTATGAGAAGGTTTCATACCTAACGTATAATTATTTCATTTCAACATTTTCATTATTGTTTAACTATTTTACTCCCTAGGACGAGGTCTCTTTTACATTTATCATAACTATTATTGAGGCATGAACACCAAAATGGGGTTTGTCTTGGACAAGACCCTATACAAATAAACCCTTATTTTTCATATTTAATATGTGCAAGTTCAAATCTAACAATGGATAGTGTTACAAGAGCACAAATAAAATTGTGACAAACATTCCTAGATTTTGAACAAGCATAAACCCCTAGACTAGGCACCCAACACACATGTCAGATGTTTTTTGTCTAATTTTTTTGAAGACGGACATATATGACATGCTGACTACATTTCTACTCATTTATGTCAATCATAGGAACTTCAAAATAGGTTTCCTAACAAACCATTACAACACTTTCAAGATCAATTTGTGGATCCTGGTTCCTTTCTATGTTCTCTTTCTATATATAAACTATTATCTTGGTTTTATATTTTTTAATTTATTGTTATTATTGAAATTCGTCATTTTCCTATCATTAAACCTAGATATTAAACACATGCCTCAGAATCTCAATTATTTTGCATCAATGCAACATAAACTCAAGTGTTCATCTCTCCTATTAAGATTGTTGTTGAGCCTATTTGTGTTCCAATGTTATGTAATGGATATTTGAGATCTTAGTTTACATTCATAGGCTTAGGATCTCATTTCCATACAAATTATGTCTATCAACAAATATTATCAAAATGTACAATAGTTTTATTTGTAAACAAATACAAATGATAATTTAAAAAAGAATGAGGAAATTTTAACCAATTTTTATGTTTGGCTCTTCCTATTGGCAATTGACACTCATTGGATTCATATGTTGTCATTGATGGCAACATGGTAACTTAGCAACAAGATTCATAAAGAAGCATACACTGACACTAGGAGGCATTCACCGACATTGGAGTATCCAAGGTTACACCAGCATCGACATCCAACACTTCAGTGAAGCCGACATCAGGCTTGGACCCAAAGGAAGTTTTATTTGTAAAATCATTTTGTAATTATTGTATAAGGCTGACATTGTATATCTTTTGTAATGCATTGTAAGACGACATAAGGCATATTGTTTGTGAAGGGTATATAGGTTAATTTGTTAAGGTCATTGTAGACATAGATGAGATAGACTGAAATAAGGATATATGAGACCGTATAATGCAAAGTATATGTATGTAGATCATTTGTATACAAATTTTATATCATGCAATGATCTGCAGATAGTTTGGAAATAATTCTTGGAGGAAAGGAGATACCGATAGAAGTGTTTAGGGTTTATGAACCAGTACAGAGCAGAACTATAACCAAAACTCTTTTTGGCATAGCAGATGCATTTATGAGTTCATTATTATTGTTTTATTTTAGCAGAAGCTTGTAGTCAGTGAGACTCTTTTGTGATGAGCAGTGTGCCTTCATGCATGTGTAGGCCCCCATTTTATGTAATATCCTTTCATATGGCTAGTGAACTGATATTGTGGGTCACAAATCCCACCGTGGTTTTTCCTCTTTGAGGTTTTCCACGTATAAATTATGTGTTATGGTGTTCATTTATGTGGATGGTTTATTTTCTTCAAGTTATAAGTTTCTTCATTTACCGGTTTATATGTGTATGTTATAAAAGGGTAAAATCATATCTTACCTACAAAACACTGATTCACCCATCCCCCCCCCCCCACTCCTCAGTGTTCTTGTATCCCAACACTTCCATGAGTGGATAAATTATTGTAGAATGGAAATTTTATGATTTCAATAAAAAATATTTTTTATTTTGATAATTTTATTTCCAAAATGAGACATGATTTATATTACTTTCCTATGGCAATGAGTACTAAAGTAAAAAATATTTTCTATAAAGGGAAGACCATGGAAGGTGACATATGAAATATGAAGGAGATAATATTTAGAATACTCTTTATAGAATTAGACATTCATGTCATATTTTGGGAGTCTTCCTCTACCAACTTGTTTCTTAGGATAAGATAGAAGTAGAGATAAAATAGGATGGAGAAAGCTACGTGACAAGAGATTATAGTAGATATGTTTATTTTCAAAAGAAGTGCTTCCAAAATACCTAAAGTAAAAGATCAAATGGAAAAATAAATCACTCTTAGTTCCCAAATTGCCCAAAGTCAAAATCAAATAGAAAACTAGGTCAGTCATAATTCCTAAACTACCCAAAACAAAGATCATAAAAATAAAACTACGTTATTCAATTCTACCAAAGAGAAACTAAAGGAAGTATATATTTTTGCACCTTTTTGATAGCGTAGTAAAGCCACTCCATAGTATCCAAACTAAACTTTCTCTAAAGAAAAGTTAATACTTATCAAAACCAAGTATAACTCTCTTGTTTTGTCACTAAAGACTTAAGAGACTAATTTTCTATGGATAACAAATTCTTGAAGATTTCTTCACATAGAAAGATTATTAGCCTTCATCTACATACGATATAAAGTCCACTTATATCTCTTATTTGAGATTCCACTACAAATCAATTAAGTACAAACAAATTATACAAAATAGTAGATAGGAGAAAGAGAGAGGGAGGGTAACAACTCCAAAAATATGAAGTTTATGAGAATTTTTGTTGGTTTTTTTTAAGGGTTGAAATATTACAAACACAAGATTATTTATGCAACAACATGTATAAGGAAATGGTTCTTTACAAGAAAAATATCAATAGATTTTGAAATAATTGTCAAAAGGTGAAGAAATAATTAAAAATATTTTCAACAACTAGCACATTGGGTATTAAATGATATATTCTCAAATATTAACACCTTCAAAATTTTGGATACTTTGGCTACATTCTTATATGTTCATATTGAAATATAGGAGGCATATGATAAAACCATAATTACAATGTTTAGCCCTCTCACCTTACCTAGGTATAGAGGTTGGGGGTCATGGGGATCCTCCTTAAAAGTCCCCTTCACAATCAAATTCTAGTAGCTTCTATAATTTATAAGATTCCTCTCAAATGCCTTTTTCTACAATCAATTATCATAACTATGGAGAAAGTAAAGGGGAACCAATAGAAAGTACTATATCCTTGACATCTAATGGTTCTCTTTGTATCATGAAGGTCTTTTGTAGGTCTTTAACATTCATGTTAGTGGTAAATGATATTAATTTTAAAATGTTATCCAATAAAACAATCACACATAGTATCTTTATTTGTGTAGAGGGACTTAAGGAAATGTATAGAAGTGTATGCTTGATTTTAGCTTTGTAATGAAAAAGGAACAATATTATTGTTATAATCCATATGTTTGATGGTAATACTAAAACTTATGAGATGATCAAATGGAAAAATAAATCACTCTTAGTTCCCAAATTGCCTAAAGTTAAAATCAAATAGAAAACTAGGTCACTCATAATTCCTAAACTACCCAAAAGAAAGATCATAAAAACAAAACTAAGTTATTCAATTCTATGAAAGAGTAACTAAAGAAAGTAAACGTATTTGCCCCATTCTGATAGGGTAGTAAAGCCACTCCATAGTATCCACACTAAGCTTTCTCAAAGTAAAAGTAAATACTTATGAAAAACAAGCATAACTCTCTTTTATTTGCCATTATACAATTAAGAGACTAATTTCCCATCGCTAACTACTTATTGAATATTTCTTGTCATAGCAATATTATTAGCCTTCTTGTATAAAGTCAAATAAGTGCAAACAAATGAAAAAAAAATAGTAGAGAGAGAGAGAGAGAGAGAGAGAGAGAGAGAGAGAGAGAGAGAGAGAGAGAGAGAGAGAGAGAGAGAGAGAGAGAGAGAGAGAGAGAGAGAGAGAGAGAGAGAGAGAGAGAGAACTCCAAAAAGATTAAGTTTATGAGAAATTTTGTTCAAAGGTTTTAAGACTTGAGATACTACAAATGTAGGATTGCTCATGGAACAACATGTACAAGGAAAATGTTCTTTTAAAAAAAAAATCAATCTATTTTAAAATAGTTGTCAAAAGGTGAAGAAATAATTAAAAAGTAATTTTCAATAACTAGAACATTGGGTATTACATGGCATTTTGAAATATTAAAACTTCAAAAATTATACACACTTTGGCTACATTCTTATATGTTCATGTTGAAACATATGAGGCCTATGATAAAACCATAATTGCAATGTTTGACCCTCTCACCTTAATTAGGAATAGAGGTTGGGGGTCATGGGGATCCTCCTTATAAGTCCCCTATACAATCAAATTCTAGTAGCTTCTATAATTTATAGGATTCCTCTCAAATGCCTTTTTCAACTGTCAATTATCATAACTATGGAGAAAGAGAACAAAAATTATTTGAAACTACTATTTCCTTGAGATCTAATGGTTATGTTTGTACCATGGAGGTCTTTGGGAGGTCTTAAACATTCATGTCAATGGTATGTGATATTAATTTTGAAAAGTTAGCTAATAAACAAATCACACACAATATATTTGTTTGTGTAGAGGGACTTAAGCAAATGTATAGAAGTGTATGCTTGATTTTAGCTTGTAATGAAACAACTACAAAATTATGGTCATAATCTATATGCTTGAATGTTAATATTAAAACTTGTGATATGATCTATATGCTTGGATGTTAATATTATAAACATGTGATATGATCTACTTTGCTTTCTCATCAATTAGGTAAAGAAAATTGCCTTGTATAGAGGTTCTTGAGAAATTCTTTGAAAGATTAAGGATTTGTAGTTGAGAAATCCTTAATATTGATTAAGAAATTTATGAGACTAACATACGCCATCTTTGTTCGTTGACTTATGTTTACTTTGACTATTATAAACGATTATCACTACTAAATTGAAACTTGGCCTAATAACTACTTTTAAAATTATAGACAAAAAAAATATTTGAATATAAAAAACTCTATGAATTTTTTTATCTTTTATCCAAAACCATATCTTAACTTATAGAATCAAAATACTAAATAAAATACTATATCTTATTCCATTCTTTAATTTGTACTCCAATATATTATTAAGTGTAGATAAACATTACATCTCCTTTTCATATAAACGCAAATTATATCTACATTATTTCCCTTTGACCAACTTTACTCATGATTCAAACTACACAATTTACGTCCAAAAGTCGAATACAATACCCGAAGAAAATTGTTTAAACAGCATCGAAGAGAACCAAAAAAAAAAGAGCTACATACTTGATCAAGTTAATACTTATCGCGGACCGCTAGTATAGATGATGTGGCAGACGGGGTACAGGGATTGCTTTTAATTCTACACCCTTCTTTAGCGTAACTCCAAACTCCTCCGCCATGTCCATCTGCTCGAAGCACGTCTCATCTGGAAGTTTCCACTCAAATGAATGAAGTAATGAAGCTAAAACAAAATTAATCATACGACTTGCCAACGGAAGCCCTGGACAAATTCTTCTTCCCGATCCAAATGGAATCAGCTCAAAGTTTTGACCCCTGTAATCGATCCTGCTATTCTCACCCTCCAAAAATCTCTGCGGCACAAATTCTGAAGGCCTCTTCCAAATTGCAGGGTCCATCCCAATGGCCCACACGTTCAATATCACCTGGCTGTTTTTGGGTACCACAAATCCTCCAATCACGCAGGAGCTCTCAGCTTTGTGGGGGAGCAGCAGAGGAACGGTCGGATGCAATCGGAAAATTTCCTTCACGGCTGCATTTAGATAAGGCAGATGATCTAGATCAGATTCTTCCACTCTTCTATTGCAACCGACTACATCATCCAATTCTTGTCGCACTCGATTTAATTTCTGCGGATTGTGAATGAATTCTGCCATGGCCGATTCTATTGTTGTAGTAGTGGTTTCAGTACCGGCAACAAACAAGTCCTGCAAAACGTTACCACAGTAAGACGTTCTGGCTAAAATATCAGAAATTTGTGAAACTTTTTTTTGGGTCTTTTCAGTACTTACGGTTATCAGGGCTCGAATATCAACGAGATTGAAGTCTTCGCTTCTGAAATCCAGCAGGACATCCAGAAAATCCTTCTTAGAGTCATTCCGCTCAAGGCTTTGGCTAACAGATGCGAGTCTTTTCTGTAGGATCAAATCCACAAAATCATACACACCCTTCAAATGTTTCGTCTTTATAATCATGTTTAGTTTACTATGTAATACATTAGCTTTCTTTGGAGTGTGGGGGTTTCCACCCAAAAAGGTTTTCTGCGCATAGACTTGTGTTATAGTGTGATCTTGTTTTAAGTTTGACATGTTTTCTTCCTTGTGTAATTGCAAATATATTAAAAATTCTACAATACTTTCCTCTAAGGCTTAGGAAGTTTTTCTAAATTATGTATTCCTTTCTTTCACTTCATAAGCCTTTTACATAAGGTGACACATCACAACTTTTCATAAGCTAGAAAATAAACATTTCCTACTAAATAATTATTTTTGTGTTGATAATTTGATCTTGGCCACAATCAACACTATTCATTAATGCCCCTATATGTTAAATTATTTATACATTAGCACTTCTTCATTTGTCCAAGTTGTTTTAAGTGGTGATCACATTTCTTAAGTCTTTCACACTTGTAAAAATCTATGACATGGTCATTTATTGGCCAGTAGTTTAAAAGTTTTCCATTGGCTAATTTATTTTTACAAAGTTATATTTTACCCCTCGGATGCTTTTATGTATTTTCTGTCGACCAGTATTATGTATCATTTTGTAATATTAAACATGTGAATATGATTGTTTGGGTACACAAGTGCTCTTTTTGACATCTCAATAGCCATAAAAGTGGTGATGTTGATATCCTTTGTGTATCTCTAATATATGGACCAAGTACTTTTTGTTTCGTGGATGTGTGGTGAATCAAGTAGGGACATTTGGGTGTGATTTATTATTGAGTCTATTGTCATTTGTGAGGAAAATAGTGAGACATTATTCTAAAATTATTATGTCCATGAATGAATCTTCTTGGTCTATGAGGCCAGTCAATAAATGAGTTTGTATCATTCATGGCTATGTGGCAAGCAAGATAGAAATCCTCATGTGCGTAATTAGTGACCTTGATAGATTCTTGAATTTTCAAAGGCATACAAATGTTATAAAGCTAATGGGTTGATGCAATGACTTCCTACTAGATGAAAAACAAACTCTTCTCAATAGCCAAAATTATTTCCATGCATCTTTATTTTATCTAATGAGAATTGAAGATTAATTTGTTAATTAGTTGAATGTTGCCTTTTTATTGAGCATGCAATTTAGATTATTAATTTATCATATCACTTGTATATTTTTACAAAGACAATATGATAAGGAGCTATTTTTTTTGGCACGACAAATTGTATCATTACTCTTTACATAGATGTAGTGGTTCTACCAAGGTGTCACCTTCATCATACCTAGATCCAAGTAGGTAGAAAATAATTTAATGTACATATAAATAAGGATCTCAACTTTTTACATAGCAAGAAGGTGATATTGTCAAAAAATGCAAAGGAGATTCTTATTTATAGAGGATAAGTTTTTAGTCAAAATATAGATGTTGAGCAAGGAAAAAAGGATTAGTTTTTCTTGCTGATATTTTCTAGTAGCGATTAAAACAAAATTTAGCGATCAATAGAAACTCATCTTGCCATTTGCATAATTTCTTGTAACATTTGGAAATTTTCTCAAAATGCAGCTAAGATTTCAAGTTTCTAAAAAATTTCTTACCATTACTAGTGATAAAATACCTTTAACATATAAATTGATAATGATAAAGTTATCCCCATGTTGTTTATAGTTGAAATAATGAAAAATGATATCCTAAACTAGAGACATAAATTAAGATCCCGTATCAATATCATTCGTTGGAGGAAATAGACAACAATATCTAACTTCAGCCTTAAAGGAGAGCTGGATGATGTGTATGATTAATTCCTCTTTTTAATTGATTTGATTTCTGTAAGAATGTTCCTATAGCAACTAAGATCTAGAGGCCAATGAATAGAGAAAACACAAGAGAGAAAAATATAGAGAAGAACAAACTATATTCTCATCAAGATGCCACAATTGATCAACTATATAATGTACATGAGCCTAGTTATAAAAGAAAGGAAAAAGGGAAATGGGAGAGTACATGATCATGAAATGTGGCTCAATGAGTTGCAAAGGTAGGTAGGGGTAGGTAGGAGAAACAATAGATCATTCCACTGAAGGTGGAATTTTTACTACAACCATATTCCCTAGATATAAAATTTCCTAAGTGTCTCATATGTAAATTAATATGAAATGCATTATCCTAAGTCAATTTAAGTAAAGTGTAATTACATGAGACATAAATTACACCAACACCCCCCCTTAAGTGTGACTTAGGGGAATGTAGACTCAAAATAACAATGCAAGATGGGTCCCAATAACTAGGTCATATTAGGTACCCATGTACAAATGCAATGCAATCTCTCACAAACAAAGAAAGAGAGAAAAAACCAATGGGAAAAAATTCCCCCCCAAAAGAGAAATGAAAACACACAATTCTCTCAGAGAAGAATGAGAAGTACAAAAGATCATGTGAGGAAAATGTCCCCCATATAAGATAGAAGAAGAGAGACCATGGAACCCCCACTCACTGTAGAATATTCTGCAAGGATGGTCTAATGATGTTGACCAAAATTCCTCCCCATTAGGAGGAAATAGAGCCAATGTTGCACCAATAATGTCAAAGTATGACAAAAGTAGGTACCAATGTTGATGAAGAATGACAAATGAATCACTCACTATAATATGATGAAGATCAGACATGGAGACACTTTGTTTAGCATCAATGGTAGATTGGTATAATCTAAGGCTCACTGGAGCCATGCACAAATTGGTACAATCTAAGTCTCAACCGGATCCATGCACCAAGTCTCACAAGATATTAATTAATCTATTGTGTACAGGAAGATTACATCAAATATGTCATCTACGACAAAGTACAAAGAGGTGTGACACTTTATATTAGTGTGTTACAACTTAGATCATGCAAGAGAATACAACATAACATAGTGCAAATTTAGAAACATGAAGATGATGCTACCCAAGAGATGCCCTATAGAAGATTGGAGATGAAGATGCCTCTGATTGGTATGTCACCAAGAAAAATGTAGGAGGAACTCCTTGTGAAATTTTGTTTGTCTCCACATGGAATTAAAGTTTCATGAAGCCTTCAATAACATAGAACATGAATGTCAACTCCAATGCTTCAATCTCGACTTTATCTCTACTCTAATGCTTGATTGCTTGCTTGCTTGAACATGAATGCTTGATTTCTCGATGTCAAATTGAATTTCATGTCTATGGATATGATCAAATGAGAGGGATAGACCTCTTTTTATACTTTCTCCTTGAAAAACTAATTAATTTTCAGACATGAGCTGACACGAAGGTTGAATTACCGCTCACACTTTATGACCATTAGGGGACTCAAATTTGGGTCCCAATTAGGAGGACTAGGGTGTTGGATGCTCTTGTCCTGAGGAGACCAGGGAACCATGCCCTAGTCTTTTTTTTTTATGGTTGAACTACTGGTTAGGACCAGTCCCCTTACATTAGGCCGAAGCCAATTCACTTTTGACTGGAGCTATGAACTAGTGAGACCACTTTTTTGAGGGGCCTCATCCTCAATTTTTTGTTTGCTATCGCCTTATCCTTCCTCTTTATCTCTACAACTTCCGTCCTCCTTATCACTCCATAGTATCCTTATCCCTCCACTTCCCTTATCTCTCCAAGTTATTCCTTATAACTCCTACTCCTTATCACTCCAACATTGTCAGTCTCCAACACCTTATCACTCCAACATTGCCAGCCTCCATGCAACATGGTCTTCCTCCTCCATATTTTGTTGCCTCGTGAGCATGCATTTTAGCAGTGACTAGTGAATTTGATGTGGCATGCATTCTGTGTAGCTTGCACCATGTCATCCACAATATCCGCGGTGTCTAAGGTTGTGCACGGAAACAACCGGTGAAGGGTTCAATTAGGTTCAAACTTGAGACCTCCAACAACAAAGGCTCGCAGCTTTGCTGCTGCACTGTAGGAACAACCCCACCATGCCCAATCAAGGACCAAATTTAAGGGGTAGGATGATGTGCAAAGTGAAAATGGTGATAAATATGCATAGCAAGAGCATAAAAGGTCCTATTTAGGTCTCAGAACATGAAAGCCAAGGTGAGGGCTCAAATGCAGAAAAAAATGTAAGGGAGTACAATTTAGGACACTACATTTAGCCTCCACTTTAGCGGGAGTATGCGAATAAGCATACTCTTGGTAAAGTACAAAGTTTCACACTGAAAGGCTTTCATCAAGATGGTAAGGAGGCAAGATACACCAATCCCCTAGTGGACTTTAGGCATCTTACAAATTCAAGATCAAGATAAAAGGGACATCATAAGAGGGAGAAGGAGAACCATGACTAAAAGCCTAGTAAGGTTCACTTACCATGAGTCATGAAAACAAAAAACATTGAAATTACAAAGCAAAGACTAAGTTCGCTAAGTAACTTGAGTATCGAGATGCATAAAGAGAGAAACATTGAGAAGAGTGTATACCCCCACAATAAAGCAATTGCACACGCCTTATTGGAAGCAATTTCTTCAAGGTAGTATACATTCATCCAAAAGAGAATCACATTATCACAATGATATGCCCACAAGAATTATACATCAAAGGATAATGGGCACTAAACACAAATCACATAAGGCTTCTACTTAACTCTGGGGTCAGTATGCTCTTATGATAAATAATGTATATCATGATGGAATAGTTGTAATTTTGAGCAAACAACTGAGAAGGGGGGGAGGGGGCTGAATCAGTTATCTCAAATACTTGCACAAATTGAACTTATTCTTAGATCTAATAATTAAGCATGAAAGCATAAATAAAAAACATAATATGAACACACATAACACCAATATTTTTGACGCGGAAAACCCGATCCAGGGAAAAACCAAGGTGGGAACTTGCCCACTATATGATGATACTTTGTTAGAAGTATAGAAAATATTACAATGGGAAATGCACATTCATTTAGGCGCACTACCTAGAGATCAGTGCTCAAAACAACAGGGGCTACAACCTAGGGAAGACTCACCGTCTTACAAACAAACTCAAATAACATCCGAAAGATCATGAACTGATAGAATAACATCTCCTAATGCCTGGTTATAGTTTCAGATAAGCACATAAAAAATTATTCTCACACTTCTCACCTCTTCTCTGCCTCCAAAAGATGTATGCATTATTCACTCACACACATTCTGATTCTCATCCATACACACACACCCGACTACAAAGATATTACATTTATTTACAAATGATATCAACCTTGCGAAGATTATCAAGGTCAGATCAACTCACACCACCTAATTACAAAAATATAACCACACATGCTACAATATCACATGCGGACTAAGCAATACCGACTAAGACATATCATGGACCTAAATAATCACCTCGATCATGCTATACCTCCAAGAATTATGCATCGAACATCCGCAACACGCTACAAGCATCAGGTCAACCACAAATATGAATAACGCTCACACTGGAGAAAACCATCAATTACACGCACAACGATCAATGTGGACCACCAAAAAAGGCATATGATCCAGAAACATCCACAAGCATCATGAATTACCACCGCAACATCAACATCAACACAAATTACTAGAATCACATCAGCATTAAACCGAACCTCAAAAAAACTAACTGCAATGACTGTCAACCTAAACAATATGGTCTCATGGAATGCTACAAGATATGAATAAAATTGGCTTTTTGAAAATGTTTTAGAAAATTTCAACTAAATATTTAATTTACACACATAAAACCAAAATACTCAACTTTTATCAACATCCTCTCTACTTGTGCCAAAATGGAAGCTTTGGATAGGCTATAGATACCTATCATATGATAAAAGATGAAGGAATTTTGTTAGATGTTATAGTTATATCTATTTGTTATGCCCTACATATCTAACCCCATCAGTTTCCTTGTCTTGAAAATATGACCCCCCTTTCCTTTGCTTTTTGTAGTTTTTCTTTTCTTAGTTTTTTTCTTTTTGCACTTTGGAACCCCGGAGTTTCGAGGTGTCCTTTGCTTTTCTTTGAGTTCTACCTCGGAACCCCGGAGTTCCAGAGTTCCGAGATGGGATTTTTATTTTCGATCTTTTATCTAGACTTCGAAATCCTAGGATCCCGGGATCCCGAGGTCTTGCCTTGTTCTTTTCGTCGAAGTCTCCGAATCCCAGAATCCCGAAACCTTGAGTTCTTCATGTTTTTTTGCATGTTTGTTTGTGAACTTCATAATTCCAAAATCCTAAAATCCCGAAGTTGTTTCATGTTTCACCTCAGAACTCCGGAATTCTGGAATCCCGAGGTGCTCATTTTGATGTTGAGCCACACCCCGGAACCTCGGAGTTCCAAGGTGTGTTTGTTCTTTTTTTGTCTATCATCTCGAAAGTTCGGAACCCAAGACTCTCGAGGTTGTGTTTAAGGCGGTTGTATGAACAACCTATGGGGAGGTATAAATAGGGAAAATAATCTTTTCAAAATTCATTTCTGCATTCAAGCTTTCTAGTTTTTCAACTCTAAACTCTCGAGTTCATGCCTCCGTGTTGTTGAGTTTCATGTGTTTTCTTCTGCCAGGTTGGTGGATTTCTTCTCGTCTTGTGTGTTTTTCTAGTTTAGATTTTTTTTTATTTTTTTTTAATTTCTTCTTTTCTCTTTCTTCTTTGTGTGTGTTTGTGTTTTCTTTCACATGCCCTAGACTCGGGATTCTCGGGGTCCCTTGTTTTGTCCAAAACAACCTTGAAACTTTGGATCCCCGAGATTCTGAAGTTCTTCCCTTAAGCCACTTTTTCATCTTGGATCCGCTGAGTTCCGGACTGCCTTTTTTTAACCTGCAACTAAGTCCACCATTGAACTTCGGAACTCAGAAGTCCCATGAACCGTTCTAACAACTTAACCTCGGAACCGCAAAACCCTAGAGTTTCGGGCTTTGTGGTTTTATCTTATCCTAACCTCGGAAGCCCGGAACCCTGGAGTTTCGAAGTTAGTTGTCTTTAAATGGGTTTTCCACCTCGGAACTCTCGAAGTCCCAAAGTGGGTGATAAAATTGATGCTTTGACTATATGATAAGGTAATTTTTGGTTGTTTTTTGCAAATTAGAGTAATTAAATGGACCCAACATCTAGCAAGAAGGCTAAATATCTGGATAAGCTACCTATAACAATGAAGTACCACTACCAGGGCCAAAATTTTGCTTCTAAATTGGAAGATCAGATCAAATGGGTAACTGATACTAAAGTAGGTCATAAAGAGCTAGAAGATATTAGAACACAGTTGGACAAACCAAATTTGGATGGGCCTTATAGGAGGATCAAGAGGTCAGGACTAGTGGAGGCAACAATTTTCCCAAATCTTTACAAGCCCCAGAGTTCATTATGACTATTGCACAATTTTATGAAGTAGACACTAGGAAATGTGTAGATGACAAAGGCAGACAGTGATAGATTTATCATCAGACATGCTAGGTTTGGTATTTGGTATTCCTTCTACTGGTGAAGTGTTGTTGACTACTGAGGAGGACGCTGCACAGGTTTGGTATAAGGATACAACTTTCTGTAAGAGACATATGAATGAACATTGGTTGGAAGAAGAGAGAAAGACAGGTTTAAAGGCAAGTGATATTATAAGAGAAGATTTCAAAGAGCCACAAAAAGACTTGATAATCATGTTGAGTGAGGTCTTCGGTAAACCAGATTGCCGATAGTTTCATCCATGTATGTTCTAGTTTATGACCACTATTTTGATTGGGAAAGAATATTATGACTGGGCCCAAATATTATCAGATAACATACATAATCAATTGATTGATGTCCATAAAATGATGAAGTTCTTCTTGACTTCTTATGTTATCTGGGTAGCTACTCGGGCAGGTAAGTTTACGAGACTACAAATAGAAGGTCAAATTGGGGATGAAGAAGGGTAAAATAAGGTATGGGAGTATTACACTCAACTCCCTCTGAGCAAGGAAAAATCAAATTTTAAGAGGACAAATGATACCTTCCTCTTCCCTATTATCACAAAGCTCGCAGGTGATGAAGGTTATAGAATAATCCCAGAGGCAATGGAAGTAATAAAGGAATGGGGATGTTGGTTTCTCCAGAATCAATGTTCTACATATATCAGAATTAGTGGCTTTACAGGAAATCCCACGTTGCTGCCCAGGTATTGTAATAATAGGGTGATACTTTTGGAGTATGTCAGGCAGATGGTCAGATTGAAATCATTATTATTTTCAAAGCACAAAACTGGTGTTGATTTTTTTGTAACAATTGATTACTTTTCTTGTTCAAAAATTCAAGTGGCTAAGGCAGCTAAGAAAGAGTTACATGACTTACATTTGAAAGAATTTAATTATGCTTTAGAATAGTATGATCCATATGGTAAATTGAAGCAAATGATGCCAAAAACATATGATGGACATAAACCTAAGTTGGAAGACTTTTGGGCTAACCTTCAGGACAATTTTGAAGTTAGGGAGAAGAGTTATTATCAGCTCATAGTACCACAAATAAGGGATTTTGAAATAGAGACAAATCTTCCTAAAGAATTGAGGGATGATGGTGAGCTATTAGACCCAACACACAAAGAGAAAAGAATTGATAAGAAGTCCCTTTCCCCAGTAAGATGGTTGGGACAAGAAGAAGTAGATATAGAATTAATAACACAAAATGTTATAAAAAGAACTAAACAATACCTGAGTTTGAGGATTAGGCCTAGTGTCTCAAAGGGAAAACATAAAGAATCAGCCACTGATAATCCACAGTCAAAGGTACACAAGGAATATGCTTGAAGAATGAGGTCTAGTTCTTGAAAGAGCACATCTATAGAACATGATGAAGCCGTGAGACCTTTGCCAACCACAAAAGAGCTTATGGAACAAGTAATGAACAAATGCAAAAAGTTGAGTTGTTAAAGAAAGTAGCAGATTTTGGAATAAGGGAGGGATTAGGAGATGTGCCACATGTAGAAATGCATCCCATTAGGGTTGCTATTAGGCAAATGCCAGGAAAAGGCACCATGGAGAAAGATGAGCAAGGAAAGGCTAATGAAGGAACATTTATATAAACTCAACCTCCTCCTGACACAACAACATGATGGTATAATGAATCAATAAGGATCTAGACAACTACTAAGAGGGGGGCTGAATCAGTAGATAGAAAATTTACTAAAATTTCACCAAACTCAAAAAACAACCTCTCAATTCAAACTCAGAACTGATTGGTTCAAACACTAAACTGCAAATTGCCATATCACTGTCAAGTATATCGGTTGGCTATCATATTAGAATAATAGTAAAACAACTCTAAAACTCTCAAAACCTTTTAATCAAAACATCCAAATTCTTTATTGACAAAAGTAAAAGCACATTTCAGATTACAGTCGACCATCATATCATATCTAAGTGGATTTAGCAGTTAAGAAAATTAACAATGATTTTGACGTGGAAACCCAAATAGGAAAAACCATGGTGGGGATGAATACCCACAAGTATTCTGAACTCTTCTAAAGTTCACCCTATTAGGAGCCAAGCCTGTTAAAGCTTTACAATAAGTCATGTTAAGAACAGATCCTGTTAGGGACCACCCAGTTAGGGGATTGACTATAATGCCCTATTAGAAGTAATACCCTATTAGGAGTAACCTCGGTAGAGGATTTTAAATCCAAGATAATGGATCACCTGGTTAGAGGATTTAGATAACACTAAGCTTGTTAGAGCTTACTCGGTTAAGGGATTTGACTGTTATAATTGTTAGAGAACAGCAAGGGTTTTCTAATCTGTTGAATAGCACTACTCTGCTTGATCAGATCCTTTTCATGCTCCTATCTACCTTTACACATACTGCAGATACATCTACTGGTTCAACAACCAATCACTCGTACATTCAACCAAAATTGCCAACACTACAACAAAATAACTCATCGACCTTATAAGCAAAACAATAGGTTGGTAACACATCACAACCCTAAGATCTCATAGAGATTACAAACAAATCAGTTCAAGTATGACCATTGGATTACATAGCAATCATTGTACATGATTCAAGACAACCTCGACCACTCCTTGATCACTGCTTCATTGATCCATGTAACTCATCACATGGTTTCCACTTCATGCAATGTACTTTCTCATTCCCATGATAAAATTGTTATCTCTACTCGCCAAAAACCATTTGAAACTCTTCACATACAACATGCATATGTGGCATAATCATTACCTCTCATCATTTGATCATAAACTAATACAACCGATTCACCAAACTCCATCGGTTAGGGTTTGGTACATCAACAGGTAGGGTTACCAGTTGATCTCACTTCTTCCCTAGTAATACCGATTTCCTTCACAAACTCATCTACAGGTTGCAAAACAACATCATTACAACATCATTACCAGTTATAATTGACATCAATGACAACATAATATTCATCAATGCAATCTTCATGCAAATGCCAACACAACAACATCAACTCAACCTCCACCTACTACAACAATACAAGCTCCTATTTTCACATCATCAACTACTACAATTCCTGTAACAGCACTGGTGTCTACACCCACTAATACATTTTCTGCAACAATAGGAACGTCACCCCCATTAATATAAATTATTGCACTTGTAATGACTTCTACTACTGAAAGGGTGACCATTCATAATATTGAGTTTGATTCTGATTAGGAGGATCGACAACTTATTATACAATTGGCATGAAGGAAGGTTGAGAAAGAGAAAAGAAAGAAATCTACTCGACTTGAGAAACACTCACAGGTGCCTGAACAAGAACAGGTTGATCCTATGGATGTGAATGAGCATAATCTACAAGAGAAGAATTCGGCTAAAGGGGAGACAGAACAAGATGAGCTTGATGATGAACATGATGAATGATCTTTTTTAACTCCTGAGGACCAAGAGAATTTGTTTAAGGAAATAGAAGGTGAAGGAGGATTGAAAGAGACAAATAAAGCCAATAAAGGGTTTGAGGAAGAAGTGAGTGAAAGGTTAGGAGAGTTGCATAAAGAACAACAATTGAATATTGATAATGCTCTTCAAAAAAACCAAGCTCAATAGATTGCTTCATCCCAAGATGTTCAAATTCCTCAGCGAGAAGGGGATAAAAGTAAGAATCAAGAGGAAGATGAAGATGAAGGAGAAGAGAAGGTATTAAAGGTACACAAGGTGATTACAGAGCTTGTAGCACGTGAAGGTGATAAGGATGAAGACACACCACAATGGTTAAGTTTCACCTTTGAGAAGAAAAAGAAAGTAGTATTTCCAAACATCACCTTGCAGCAAGCAATCACTGAAGAGACAAAGAAAACAAAGAAGGGAAACATAATACATCATTTATCTAGAACTGGTTCTGGTGAGGTGATTGCTGATATTGCAACTCCTATACAAGTTGAAGGGGAAAGCTCCCCAAAATACCAAGTTTCACATGTTAGATTGGGTAAACATACAAGTGGGGAGAGCTAGATACTTTGGAACTTACTATCAGTGTGGTACTGTTGGTAAACAGTTTTGTCTTTCCTTATTTGTTTAATCTTTAAGCACTGTGTGCCATAGAAAGAAAGGGAAATTTTCTACCAAACAGTTGGAAAATCATTATATTGATTAACCTCTGAATTAAGGTACAACTCCCTCTAGTGAATATTTGTTCGGCTCCCAATTACATAAAATCAATAGAATGCTTTTCACCAGAAAGCACTTAAACGCAATTGCATACACCAGTCAATACAAAATGAATGCAGACATTGATTCATATATAAATTTTTATATAAAGTCGACAGACTTCATACGAACACTAAAACAAAATGAAAAGCTTATAAAGATGAAATTTGCCAATAGTTTTCTGCACACATAGAAAGTATAACAGCACCTTCTTCGAAATAGATTTACACAAAAATCAAACTTCAAATATCAAACACACAGATTTGAAACCGAAAATAGCTATTAACAAGATTTTGCATTCATCGATGGTCATCCACTTTCCACATACACAAAATGTTTTTAGCCAATCTTAAAGATAGTCTTTTCAAAAACTTAGTGAACCTCTTCAAAGTCATTACAAAACATATTTATAGGTCACCAGACCCAATAGTTCCTTTTAACAAAAGTAAAATTAACTTGTAAGAGTTAATAGAAAGAAACCCTAACTACATAACCAAAACTAAGGAAAATAACTAGACTCGCTGGCAAACAACAGCCAGCAGTGCTAGTCATGTCGTCTGCTCCATTCTAGTGGGATCGCTTGGGTTGGTGTCTTGAACAAACACCATCACCACCTTCATCGCGCTCCACTCTCGATGTACTTTTGAAAACTCCTGGATTACAGTTATGTCTGGCAAACTGATATGAATTACTCTCTGCTTCCAGAGCTCCTTTTTTCTCTTCACCGTCTGCACTTTATCTCTATGAGAATCTAGGTGATCGAGACAAACAGCGAGGATCGATTCTACTTTAGAGATCCTCGTAAAATCTTCCATGGATAAGGATTTCTCCATCTTGATTTGACTGATGTGGCTACTAAACTGGTTAATCATCTTCGTAGTGTCTTACAGGGTTTCGCTATCCTCTTTAAGTACAAGGACATCCAGGCAGTGTAAGTCCTTCTGCATGGTCACCCTTAAGGCCATTAATTCACCCTGCAGACTGGCCGACTCATTATAACCCTGTTCAATAATTTGGTTGCGCCACTCAATACTCTCCTTGCAAATAAACATTACATCTTCATTTAATCCCGACACTTGATTCTCAGCAAGAAAGTTCATTAGACCATAATGTTGAATATCACGCATCTATTTTGAAATCACAACCCACTAAGATTTCTCCTTCTGCCACGAGACCAAGTCGGAGTCCAATGTTTTGGTGACCTCATTGGCATCTTTGAAAATCTGAACCAAATCCGTTATGTAATTAGTTGCCTGATGCATGATCGAGGTGAGCCATTCTGAGAAAACCTCGACAATCATCCTGTTTCATTGAACTTCATCGAAGAATTTTTGATTGCTTGGTGATTTTGGACTAAATGATCCTGAATGTTGGGACAATGGTAATGGGTTGTTCTGGAAAGCATGAATATACTGGGCCATTTGCATTAAACTTTGTTTCAACTTAGCCTTGTCTCTCTTGTCCTTCCAAGTATGAGAGATAATTCATTTAGTCGAAGTCTCCAGATGCTTCACATCTACAGCTCTAGTTCCGACCCCCAAATCAATTCGTTCAACAGCATAGTCCGCTTCTGAAGCCGTAGCAGCATCTTTATTAGACTCGAGTCTAGCAATGTCTATAGTCCAATGCTTTGTGCTCTCGTCAAAATCAATCATAGCCTCTGTTTTTAACATTTTGGGCTTTGTAGACCTTCCCAGACATTTACTCACAGCGTCCTCCATTGATACTAAAATCGAAACCGCATTCCTTTTCTTGGTGATTGAATCACTTAACCATTTTGGTACTAGAGTTAGTTCTTTTGAAGGAATGGGTGGAAATCCTACCGAGGATGGTGGTGTGGCATGGTCTGTATGAGACTGAATTTCGAGTGTCCCTGGATCATGGAAAATAGTATCTATGTCAATTGAAACCTTGTCTACCTCGGAAACAGGGGATGTAATCTTGCACAGTGTTTCCTCCACGTCCAAATCTAGAATGAGATGAGAAGCTGACAGTTAGAAACTCTTCTTGGACCTTGACTTGGTAATTCGGCTAGTAATAGAAAGCTCCACCCTGATGTCGAGTTTCGCTTCTTTAATCCTTGCTTGTCCTTTTCCTGCATCAGAAATGGGAATGCTAGTCAAAACAAAAGTTTTACTTGCAGTACTCCTCTACCCACTTTTGCTTCTTGAACTGGTTTCTCGTGTCGGATGAAATCAGCAACTCCTAAGCCAATTTTCCATCTTGCGAATTACACTGAAGGTGTGTGTCTGAATACTATCCCCCATATCCTTGCTCCAATCCACTTTTGGAAGAGGTTCATCATGGACCCACTTCATAAACTCTGAATCAAGTATGTCTTCATCATCAGTGGTGACACCTGAGGTATCCATTGACAATTTCATGTCATGAATTTGTTTCAAAGTTAATCTGGACCAACTCCTTCTCCGTACTTCAAATTCATCTTGGCAACCCTCCCAACAATCCTCCAACTGAGGAACATGCTAATCAGGTACCATCTTGTTTACATACTAAGCAATGAAACCCTTACTATCAAAGTTATCCCTTTTCACAAAGGTCTTCAAATGAAACCTTTTAAATTCCAGTTCAAGATTCAATGCATCAGAGACTGACCTACAGCTATAATGGCCTAAATCAATGGGAAAAATACCACTTGTGTTGGGGTCCTCACCATAATCCTTTGCAACATAGGCAAGCTGTCTAGAAAATTTGATTAAAATGAAGGAGTCTGAAATGTACCTAGGTTGCCTAAAGGGCTCACCTTTAAATCCCCCAACTCTTAGGTAAGTGAAGTGGTTGAACTGTATATAGAAACTGTCGTAGATGTTAACAAGTTCAACTGCTTCCGCAGACATTCTTCTACCCAAGTTACCTTGTAATTCAAAGGTCAGCCTTCCATCGAAAACATCATTCCAACAGAGATAATCATCAACATGCCCTTTCAACCCTTTTTACATGAGACAATCTAGACCATTCTCTTACATAGGAAAGCATATACAATAGATAGAAAGACATATAAAAATTAGGCATTCCCAGATAATTAGTCAAACCTTCGTGTAACCTTTCCGCAATGATAGTTCCCCAGTCGATGAATCGACTTCTATCTAGAGTGACCTAGATAAAGAAATACATCCATTCTTCCCAGTAAAAAGAGTGGGAATCACCCTTTACCCTACTCAATAGTATTACCAAGTCTTGGATTGCAGGAATTAAATGTTCACAGGTTAGAGGTCTCGACAGCCTCGAGTCCCCTTTTTGGAATCTTAGCAGCCAATTCTGTGCAATAACAGTTCTATAATACTGCTTTTTCTTAGAGAAAATTTTGGAGGATTTACCAATGGTCCAATCTTCATAGGGTTCCTGGTGTGGAATACCCATGGCTGCCATTACTGTCTGTCTATCAATAGACAACAAGACTTCACCATCATTTTTCCTTATACATCTATTACCCTTGTCATAATGATTCATACATTCTAAGACTAACTCAGGGCAAGGGGCAGCTGTGGGAAAGGTAGCAGCTTCTAATAATCTGCTCTGTGCTACATCTCTCATCATGGGGCCTGCAACTGAATTCCTTACTCTCTCTAGAAAGATATCTAAATCCAGCTGAACTAATGCTATATCACCTAACTCCGGTAAAGAGCTTACAAGGGAAGATTAGCTCATCAATTTGGGCAAAATAGGCCTCATGTTTAGTTCGTGGTTTTCCCAAATTAATCCTAGGCAAAGAAGGAAAGTGGAAATAGAAACAAGCAGCTAATAGAATACCCAGATCTTTAAAACAAATTGCAATAATTTAGAAAGTTGTTGAACATACCTTCCTCTGTCCTCTGTAAACCTCTATCATAGCCTATTTTTCCCTCTCCAAAAACTCCTTCTCAAAATCTTTTCAAGAAAATAATAATCCCGATGAGACAACTACTTAGTTTTAAAGCTGAGAAAATCTTACCCATCATTACTAAACACTGCCTTCATTACTCCTCGTTCGTGCAACCTTACTTTGAAATGATTGCACTGAGGCATGCCTTAAATGTTAAGTCACTTCACTTCTGACACAATGGATCTACACACATACTTGCCATAAATGGCAAATTTCAAATCATTCAAGAAACAATGTTCCTCCCTTCAATGGCCGTTTATCATGTTCTAAAAGTCCACACCGTCGCCACATGGCAAGTCAAATGTCTTCCAAGAAAACTATACAAAAAACTCTAAACCTTGTAAAACCATCGCAACACAACACTAACATGACAAATCTTGAACTTTGAACCTTGAACCAAAAAGGTTCAAGTTCAAGGTTCAGCAAATGTAAAATGCCGACAAGGACTAGTAAAACTTAAAATCGCGTGGGAGGAAAAACATTCAAAACAATGCCCGTTGAACTTTGAACCTTGAACCAAAAAGGTTCAAGTTCAAGGTTCAAGTTCAACACAGTGAAACTTAACAATGACCGAATTACATGAGCAAAATTTAAGCATATTTCTTGACCAATGACTTAGATAAGCATTACTTCAAACAAGGACACATATGGAATGAAAATTTTATATGGGCCCAATAGTCGCTCTGCATGGGGACTGGGACTTGTAAAGTACCAAGCAATGAATCACAAGATCTCTAGTTTCACAGCATAAACGACTAAGGTTCAACTCACAACAAAAATGGACACACCTAGACTAGCACAACAAAATGGTATGTACAAACTAATAGGGATGCCTGTTTACAATTGATACAATTTTAAGTCCTGCCCATTATAAGATAGGGAAAGTTCAAAACCATCCTGGTAAGCAAGGTTAAAAGAATTGAGCCCCTTTACTTCATGAATTACATAAGGCCCCTTCCATAGCGATTCAAATTTGCCATGAGCACCTTTCGGTTCTCTCCTTTTATCCCATAATAACACCAGGCCCCCTTTCATAAACTTTCTGGGCCTTTCTCTTTGGTCAAAAATCTTTTTAAACCTCATCTGATGTTCTGTAATCTTGTCATCCAGCTTCTCCCTTTCTTCCTCAGTCTTGGTTAAGTACATGATTCATTTTTCAAGAGAGCTCTGGAAAATTGCATCTTCTATTACCGTATGTAGTTTAGAAGCCGCTAATTCTAAAGGAAGAGAGAGTTGTGCACTAATACCATATACCAGCTCAAATGGTGACATTCCTATGGCCCATTTTGGTGAAGTTCGGTCCGCCCATAGTGCTTCATGTAGCTTCTTATGCCAATCCCTGAAATTTTCACTGACCAACTTTCTCATGATATTGATTAAGTTCTTGTTACTTGATTCTGCCTGACCGTTGCCCTGTGGATAATAATCAGAAGCGTGTGCGAAAGAAATTCCATGATCATAGAAAAACAAGCTCAACTCGGATGAAGAGAAATTTGATGCATTATCTGTGACTATTTTCTAAGGGACTCCAAACCTGACAAGAATATTCTCCTTAAGAAACGTACACACAATTTCTGAGGTAGTCTTTTTACAGGGATAGCTTCCACCCACTTAGTGAAATAATCCATTGTTGTCAAGATGTGAGTGTGCCCCTCACTAGAAATGGGGTTCAAAGGACCAATAAAATCTAGTCCCAACTGCTTAAACGGTTCTTCAATTACCACGGGCCTCAAAGGCAAAGCGGCCAACTGGGGTTTACCTGTAAACAACTTGCATTTATTGCACCTCACCACCCAGGCGTATGTATCCCAGAACATCCCTAACCAATAGTAATAGTCTCAGGATTTTGTATGCAGTAACCATAGAGGAAAAGCGGCCCCCACATGCTTCATTATAGAAAGTTTTCAATAGAGCTTCTTGGTGCGGTTTATCCACACATTGGAGGAAAGTGCCATCTAAACCTTTCTTGTACAATATGTTATTAGAGATAACGTACTTTGCAACTTTCAACCTCAAATTTCTTTTTTCCCTAGGAGAAAGATAAGCTGGACAATCTCCATACTTAAGATAATATGCCACATTGGTGAACCAAGAATCTTGATGATCAACGAACAGGGTTAAAGGTAAACTGTCCTCCTCATTGGACTCATTCTCAGCCATCAATCTACAAAGGCCTTGTCCTCTGACTAGTTTAGTGGGCTTGATATCTAAATTGAATTCTTGAATCTTGGAGGCCCAAGATGCTCTATTGTTGATGCCAACATCTTGTTGAGTTAAAACAACCTTTACTGCAGAATTGGGAACAAAAACAATCGCATGTGAATAAAGTATATAATACCTGAACTGCTTCACGACTTTTACCATGACATAAGCCTGCTTCTCTATCTGTGAGTACTTCAACTCATGTTTCTTTAGGGGAATACTCATAAAGGAAATCGACACCTCCTCATTATCTTCGCCTTTTTGTACCAAAATCTTGGACATAGTATGTTCTGATGCATAACAATAAATAATAAAGTCCTTATTAAAGTCTAGGTTTACTAGGGTAGGCACATGTGCAATTTCCTTCTTAACCTCTTCGAAAGCTTTTCTTCCAACTTCATTCCACTTAAAGGCTACCTTTTCACTCATCATATTCACAATGTACTTGGTAGTTTCAGCAAAATCAAGAATAAAACGTCTTAAGAAGTTCACCTGTCCAAAGAAGGACCTTACTCCATTTCTATTTGAGGGGAGACCAAGCTGTTGTATTGCTTTTACCCTCTATGGATCAAATTTTACTCCCTCCTATGAAATGATATGTCCCAGAAGTTTTCCTTCCATGACACCAAAAATAGACTTTTTAGGGTTTAAGGATACCCCATGTTCTCTACATCTCACTAGAACCTTTCTTGAATCCCGCACATGATGCTTCCTTTTTTTGGAGAAAACAGTTAAATCATCTAAATACACCACAATAATCTTATCCCTCAAATGTCTGAAAGAAAGATCCATCACCCTTTGAAAAGTTGCCCCTGCATTAATCAACCCGAAAGGCATCCTGTTATATGCAAAGGTACCCTAGGGAGTTATAAAGGCTGTCTTGTGTTGATCCTGCTCTGTGACACTATTCTGATTATACCTAGAGAAACCATCCAACATAGACATCATCTCTGACTCGGAAACAGTTTGTAAAATATGATCCATCGCAGGCAGGGGATAATTATCTTTAAGACTTGCTTGATTTAAGTTTCTAAAATCAACACAGATTCGTATCTCACCATTTTTCTTCTGAAAAGTAACTATGTTTGCAATCTAGGTAGAATGATGTAGAGGATAAATAATTCAGGCCTTCAACATCTTATCGACCTCATGAAAAATTGCTTCTGCTACCTTTGGATTAAAATTTCTTAACTTTTGCCAAAATAAATTAACAGCTGGTTTCAAAGGAATTTGATGTTGAAACTCACCATCCTTGAAGTTCTTCAAATTGACATAACTCCATGCAAAAACATCTTTAAACTCAACCAACAAATCAATGAACTTCCTTCTTTCCACTTCAGAACAACATTTTCCCAAATTAACAAATTTAGGATCCTCATTGGTACCAATGTTAATTTGCTCATACTCCCCAGAGCTTTGAACTACAGGAGCTTCCTTATCTCTTTGCTTAACATATCCATCTTTCTTGTTGAAAAGATGTTCAAGAGAAACTAAACCCTTTGGGATTTTATTTCCTTTTAACTATAACATCCCATCATGTACTTCTTCTAGCGTATAGGGAGAAAATTATTTACAACTCATCTCTGATCCCTCATAAAGCAAGAATGTAAAAAGATCAGCACATTGTAGAAAGTTATGAATTTGTTTATCATTTTCAAACACCTGCCAGGATTCAAAATTATCTGGAACACTAGGTCTATAAACTAGTTCAACCCTGTAAGTGTCGGTTGTGAAATCTGGGTGTGGAACCAGTAAGGCTGCAGATACCACCAAATAATCTGCCTTCGAATTAATCTCCCTAGGAAAGGCTTTAATTGAAAAAGCATCGAAGGCTTCGATCTCATCCCAAACATGATTCCTATAGTGTTTCAATCTCTCATTTTTCATTACAAATAAGCCCCTCACCTACTTAACAATAAGTTTTGCATCACCTCTCACCTTCAACATTTTGATTTGCAACCTCTTCGCTTCAACCAGTCCTAATATCAAGGCCTCATATTCGGTCATATTATTCATGTTTCGGAATTCCAACTTGAAAGAATAAGGAGTGACTTTTCCATGGGGAGGAATCAAAATGACCCCAGCCCCTGATCTAGAAGATGAACAACTCCCATCAAATTCCATAGACCAGAGTTCATTAGACCTACCTACATCTAGTAACATACTCTTATCCTGAGGGTCAGTCGATATCATGTAATTTCCAAAGCCATAATCTTGATACAAAATTTGAGCTTTCAGATCATCAGAGGGAAAGACTGTGTACTTAGCCTTTGTTTCAGGGTGCAAAAGGACTCTCTGTTTTCCAACTATGATCACCGCTTGAGACCAATCCATCTTAATTTCCTCTCCCATGTCTTTACAAAAAGTGCGACTCAACAACATACCATAGCTAGCAGGAATGTCAGCCACTAGGATTGCCAACTTGATTCTCTTGGCAGGGTGTTCTACTAAGGCAACTTGCACATCTTTAATTTGCCCTAATAAAGGAACCTGCTTGGAGTCCATGGAGTAACATTTGCCAAAGGTCTTTGTTAGAGTTAAACCTAAAGCCTTTGCTACAGCTGAAGGCATGATATTATTGGATGCTCCCGAGTCAATTATGCAATTACTCAACTTATGCCCGTTAATATATAAGGACACATAGAAAGGTTCTAGTTTATTTTCAAGGCTGGGCTCGAGCAGATCTTCTTGTAGAGGAACAGTCCCTGATGAGCTCTCCAGAGTTACTAGAGAAGGACTGACATTAGCATGTGCTAGAGAATCAGTACTCATGGGTGTTTGGGTTTCACTTGCTAAGGCATGGGCATCATCCCCTTTGACAAATTCAACCAATCTATCCAGTTCTTTTGGGTTTAATTTCAAATACTCAGCTAGAGAAATCTGAACACAAGATGTCTTGTAAAACTCAATGATATCAAAAGGGTTAGCAAAAGAATCAGAACTTGAAGGAGCAACTCCTGGAACCATTTTTGACATACCTCCATGACGGGTCAAGATTTCTTTTCCTTTCTCAGTACTGTGTACGGGTGTTACAACATCTTGAAATTTCAAATTCTATTGAGTTCTTGTAAGAATTGCATATGAGGAATCTTCCAAAGAGACCAACATGTTTCCTCCCCTTTCTGAGTTGGAGACATATTCCATATAATGAATTTCAGAGTCGCCAGGCATACTTTGGGAACCTCCTTCATCCGCTTCTAACATTGTTTCTCCTTTATTGATCATTTGAGAAAAATGAACCATCTCTGGACATGAAGAACCATCATGTTCATCAGTTAAATGAAACACACAAGAATTTGGCTTGAGGGTTGGTGCCTCAATAGAAAGTCTTTGCTGAATAGGGTGTAGTTGTAATTGTCTTCCTCCACCTCCTCCCTGTTGATTAGGATATCTCCTAGGAACATCTTGATATGGTTGGGAATAGGAAGTACTTGCTTTAGGAGTCTGCCTCTTTAGGGCAATTACATCATTCATTAACCATTGAATAAAAGGATTTGAGGAAGTAGTGGGTTGGGCATTGGATGTTTGTACTTCATGTTTCCACTTGCCCGCAGTGATCAAATCATCCTCTAATTCAACTGCGAGGGTTTTAGCGGCATTCAAATTTGCAACCCTTTGCCTACGAATCAAGAAACTTATTTTAGAGGGCATAGAGTTAATGAAAAAGTATTTGAGATTATCATCTGAATGTTTTTGGTTGACCAAAATCTTGTGTAGAATCTTATCAAATCTCGCTACGAAGTCCCTCATGGATTCAGGAAGTTCCTTTTTCAACTGGGATAACTGAGCTAGGAGGGAGTTTTCATCTTCAGCTACCTTGAATCTAGCTTCGAATCTTGTCTTCAAATTCTACCAGGTCGTTATCACACTATTCGGCAAATGATAAAACCAATCAGCCACCACTCCTATCAATGTTTGGATAAACAGCCTGATAGCCACATCTTCATGTTGAACCGCTATTACTCCATAGGCTACACTGAAAGCATTCAAATTCTCATCTACAGTGACCATCCTATCCTCGCTAAATTTGGGCAAATAATTTCTGACAGCTTTTGGCAAGGGATTAAGGTTCAAACCAAGGTTCAATGGGCCTACAACTACCCCCCATGGGTTGTTGGCTGCCATTGGGAGTATAATATTAAGAGGAGTAGGATTAAATGAAATTGGTAAGGCAACACCGTGCAGGACCAATGCTTGACAAACTAGAGACGTAGGTGATGACGACAAAGGAGATGAAGGTCTACTCCTTGCCCTTCGTTGGGGTGAGAAGGTGGATTAGAAACTTAAATTCTGCAATTTTTCAAAGATGGGATCAGAAACCCCCCCTCTCCTCTGGGATCTAGTATATGGCCTGGAGTCCAGTGTGGAACAATCAGGGTAACAAATGTCTGGGAATCTGGAATTGATTATCAGGGACGTGGATAAAGAAAACCCTAGGAACTACTACTCTTTCAAAGACTAACACAGGCTGATCTGATTGTCTTTCTATTTCGCTAAGAAGAGCACTTATTCTATCATATTATGCTCGACTTCTTCTATGCCTCCAGGCTAGAGTATCCAGCTTTGAGGTAATGTTACTTTGTTCCTCTTGTACCCAGTTCAAATTTGGTTGCAACACAGGCAAAAACCCTTCAAGAGGCAATACCATTTATTAAGAATAGAGTAAACTATAATGACGATCTTGTTTTAAAACCAATTATTCTCTATTCCCCAACAGAGTCGCCAAAAATCTGTTGGTAAACAATCTTTCCTTATTTGTTTAATCTTTAAGCACTGCAGGCCATAGAAAGAAAGGCAAATTTTCTACCAAACAGTTGGAAAATCATTATATTGATTAACCTCTGAATTAAGGTACAACTCCCTCTAGTGAATATTCGTTTGGCTCCTAACTACATACAATCAATAGAATGCTTTTCACCAAAAAGCACTTAAAGGCAATTGCATACACCAGTCAATACAAAATGAATATAGGCATTGATCCATATATAAATTTTTATATAAAGCCAACATACTTCATACGAACACTAAAACAAACTGAAAAGCTTATAAAGATGAAATTTGCCAATAATTTTCTACACACAGAAAGTATAACAGCCCCTTCTTTGAAATAGATTTACACAGAAATCAAACTTCAAATATCAAACACACAGATTTAAAACCGAAAATAGATGTTAACAAGATTTTGCATTCACCGATGGTCATCCACTTTCTACATACACAAAATGTTCTTAGCCAATCTTAAAGATAGTCTTTTCAAAAACTTAGTGAACCTCTTCAAAGTCATTACAAAACATATTTATAGGTCACCAGACCTGATAGTTCCTTTTAACCAAAGTAAAATTAACTCGTAAGAGTTAATAGAAAGCAATGCTAACTACATAACTGAAACTAAGGAAAATAACTAGACTTGCTAGCAAACAACTGCTAGTAGTGCTAGTCATGCCATCTACTCCGTTCCGGTGGGATCGCTCGAGTTGGTGTCTTGAACAGACACCATCACCGCCTTCGCCATGCTCCACTCTCGATGTACTTTTGAAAACTCCTAGATTATAGTTACGTGTGGAAAATTGATATGAATTACTCTCTGCTTCCAGAGCTCCTTCTTTCTCTTCACCATCTGCACTTTATTTGTGTGAGAATCCAGGTGATCGAGACAAATAGTGAGCATCGATTCCACTTTAGAGATCCTCGTAAAGTCTTCCATGGATAAGGATTTCTCCATCTTGATTTATCTAATGTGGCTGCTAAACTGGTTAATCATCTCCATAGTGTCTTCCAGGGTTTTGCTATCCTCTTTAAGTAATTGGACATCCACATAGTGTAAGTCCTTCTGCATGGTTGCCCTTAAGGCCGTTAATTCGCCCTACAGACTGGCCGACTCATTATAACCCTGTTCAATAATTTGGTTTTGCCACTAAATACTCTCCTTGCAAATAAACATTACATCTTCATTTAATCCTATCACTTGATTCTCAGCAAGAAAGTTCATTAGACCATAACGCTGAATATCACGCATCTGTTTTGAAATCACAACCCACTTAGATTTCTCCTTCTGCCACAAGACCAAGTCAGAGTCCAATGTTTTGGTGACCTCATTGGCATCTTTGAAAATGTGAACCAAATCTGTTATGTAATTAGTTGCCTGATGCATGATCAAGGTGAGCCATTCTGAGAAAACCTCGGCAATCATCCTGTTTCATTGAACTTCATCCAAGAATTTTTGATTGCTAGGTGATTTTGCACTAAATGATCCTGAATGTTGGGACAATGGTAATGGGTTGTTCTGCAAAGCATGAATATACTGTGCCATTTGCATTAAACTTTGTTTGAACTCAGCCTTGTCTCTCTCATCCTTCTAAGTATGGGGATAATTCGTTTAGTCGAAGTCTCCAGATGCTTCACATCTACAGCTCTAGTTCCAACCCCCAAATCAATTCGTTCAACAACATAGTCTGCTTCTGAAGTCATAGCAACATCTTTGTTGGACTCGGGTCTAGCAATGTCTGCCGTCCAATGCTTCGTGCTCTCGTCAAAATCAATCATAGCCTCTGTTTTTTACTTTTTGGGCATTGTAGACCTTCCCAGACATTTACTCACAATGTCCTCAATTGATACTGAAATCGGAACCACATTCCTTTTCCTAGTGATTGAATCACTTAACCATTTTGGTGCTAGAGTCAGTTCTTTTGAAGGCATGGGTGGAAATCCTATTGAGGATGGTGGTGTGGCATGGTCCGTATGAGATTGAATTTCGAGTGTCCCTAGATCCTGGAAAATAGTATTTATGTCAATTGAAACCTTGTCTGCCTCGGAAACAGGGGATGTCATCTTGCACAGTGTTTCCTCCACATCCAAATCCAGAATGAGATGAGAAGCCAGCGGCTGGAAAATCTTCTTAGACCTTGATCTGGTAATTTGGCCAGCAATAGAAAGCTCAACCCCGATGTCGAGTTTCTCTTCTTTAATCCTTGCCTATCCTTTTCCTGCATCAAAAATAGGAATGTTAGTCAAAACAAAAGTTTTACTTGTAGTACTCCTCTTCCCACTTTTGCTTCTTGAACCGGTTTCTCATGTCGGATGAAATCAACAAATCCTAAGCCAATTTTCCGTCCTATGAATTACACTGAAGGTGCGTGTCTGAATACTATCCCCCATCTTCTTTCTCCAATCCAATTTTGGAAGAGGTTCATCATGGATTCGCTTCATAAAATCTGAATCAAGTATGTCTTCGTCATCGGTGGTGACACCTGAGGTATCCATTGACAATTTCATGTCATGAATTTGTTTCAAATTTAATCTGGACATACTCCTTCTCTATACTTCAAATTCATCCTGGCAACCCTCCCAATAATCCTCCAACTAAGGAACTTGCTGATCAGGTACCATCTTCTTTACATACTGAGCAATGAAACCCTTACTATCAAAGTTATCCCTTTTCACAAAGGTCTTCAAATGAAACCTTTTAAATTCCACTTCAAGATTCAGTGCATCAGAGGCTGACCTACAACTATAATGGGCTAAATCCATCGGAAAAATCCCACTTGTGTTGGGGTCCTCACCATAATCCTTTGCAATATAGACATGTTGTCTAGAAACTTTTATTAAAATGTAGGAGTCTGAAATGTACCTGGGTAGCCTAAAGGGCTCACCTTTAAATCCCCCAACTCTTAGGTGAGTGAAGTGGCTAAACTATATAAAGAAATTGTCGTAGATGTTAACAAGCTCAACTGCTTCCGCAGACATTCTTCTATGCAAGTTACCCTGTAATTCAAAGGTCGGCCTTCCAGCGAAAACATCATTCCAATGGAGATAATCATCAACATGCCCTTTCAAAGTCAGATGAGGATGATACTCATAAATTCTCATGCCTTGAACCCATTTTACATGAGGCAATCTAGACCATTCTCTTACACAGGCAAGCATATACAATAGATAGGAAGACATATAAAAATTAGGCATTCCCAGATAATTACTCAAACCTTCATGTAACCTTTCTGCAATGACAGTTCCCCAGTTGATGAACCGGCTTCTATCCAGAGTGACTTGGATGAAGAAATACATCCAGTCTTGCCAGTAAAAAGAGTTGGAATTACCCTTTACCCTACTCAACAGTAATACCAAGTCTCAAATTGTAGGAATTAAATGTTCATGGGTTAGAGGTCTCGGCAGCCTCGAGCCCCCTTTTTGGAACCTTAGGAGCCAATTCCATGCAATAACAGTTCTATAATAATGCTTTTTCTTAGAGAAAATTTCGTAGGTTTTACCAATGGTCCAATCTTCATAGGGTTCCTGGTGTGGAATACCCATGGCTGCCATTACTGTCTGTCTATCAATAGACAACAAGACTTCACCATCATTTTTCCTTATACATCTATTACCCTTGTCATAATGATTCATACATTCTAAGACTAACTCAGGGCAAGGGGTAGCTGTGGGAAAGGCGGTAACTTCTAATAATCTGCTCTGTGCTACATCTCTCATCATGGGGTCTGTGGCTGAATTCCTTACTCTCTCCAGAAAGACATCTAAATCCAGCTGAACTAACGTTGTATCACCTAACTGCCGTAAAGAGCTTACAAGGGAAGATGAGCTCATCAATTTGGGCAAAATAGGCCTCATGTTTAGTTCGTGGTTTTCCCAAATTAATCCCAGGCAAAGAAGGAAAGTGGAAACAAAAACAAGCAGCTAACAGAATACCCAGATCTTTAAGACAAACTGCAGCAATTTAGAAAGTTGTTGAACATACCTTCCTCTATCCTCTGTAAACCTCTATTGTAGCCTATTTTTCCCGCTCTGAAAACTCCTTCTCAAAATCTTCTCAAGAAAATAATAATCTTGACGAGACAACTACTCAGCTTTAAAGTAGAGAAAATCTTACCTATCATTACTAAAAACTGCCTTCATTACTCCTCGTTCGTACGACCTTACTTTGAAATGATTGCATTGAAGCATGCCTTAAATGTTAAGTCACTTCACTTCTGACACAACGGATCCTCACACATACTTGCCATAAATGGAAGATTTCAAATCATTGAAGAAATAATATTCCTCCCTTGGCGGCCGTTTATCATGATCTAAAAGTCTGCGTTGTCGCCACATGGCAAGTCACATGTCTTTCAAGAAACCTATACATAAAACTCTGAACCTTGTGAAACCATCACAACACAACACTAACATGACAAATCTTGAACTTTGAACCTTGAACCAAAAAGGTTCAAGTTCAAGGTTCAGCGAATGTAAAATGCCAACAAGGACTAGTAAAACTTAAAATTGCGTGGGAGGAAAAACATTCAAAAAAATGCCTATTGAACTTTGAACCTTGAACCAAAAAGGTTGAAGCTCAAGGTTCAAGTTCAATGCAGTGAAAATTAACAATGACCAAATTACATGCGCAAAATTTAAGCAAATTTCTTGACCAATGAATTAGATAAGCATTGCTTCAAACAAGGATGCATATGGAATGAAAATTTTATATGGGCCCAACCGGTACAGAGTAGAATGGAGAAAGAATAGAGTTCTCAATAAGAAGTTAAAGCATAATTGGAACAATATAAGAAGCTACTTGTATAAATGGGCAAACCACTAGACACATGTGTAGATGACAGTTTACCTTCAACTTCATCGCTTCCAGAAGGTGATGTGAGAACACTCATTGAAATGAGAATGATGGCCACAACAACAAAAACATGGGCACAAGACAATGCTTCTAAAATTAGAATATTTTTGCAGAATATTGTGGTGATATATAAGAAAGCCTCACAGATAGAAGGAGCTTTGGCTTCATGTTCTCAATAGTGGGAGTGAAAGCTCAACATTGTTACTAAACAATATGAGATATTGAATAATATTTTAAATCTTGGAGAAGATATCATAATGAAGGAAGATCTCTTGGGAGGAGATAGTATTGGGAACTTGCAGTCTTATACATACATTTTAGAATTAAAGATTGAGATGCTTCAGCAGTATGGAAAGAGCATAATAGATATCCATCTTCCTCTCCTTGGTTTGATAAAAAAATATGAAAAGTTTGTAGAAAAGTTGTTAGGTATGTTTGGACTTGATATTCTTAGTACTGGATATTTGGAGGAGGACAATGTAATCAATCAGTGGGACTCATATGTAGCACGCTATTTTACAATTTCTGCTGAGTTTAGTGTTGAGTCAATGGATAGATATACATATTTGGTGACTCAATGTCAATAGGATGGAGGGATAATAAGGAAGTTGGTAGATAGGTGAATGAATGCAAATGAGATTTTGAAGAAGTTCAAGTTCAGAATCAAATATGTCATTGATCCTCCTACTAAGGTAATTGCATGCTTCATTAGTAACTATAAGAGATATAAAAAGAAGTAAAAGATAAACATATAGTTGCTAATGGTAGCTTGATATTTTTGAGAATTTTGCATGTCACTAGTACTAGGACTTCAACTACTACTCCAGCACGTACTTTAATTATTGAGCAAGTTTTGCATGATTATAAAGTGTTGGTTCATGGAGTACCGTTTTTGTAATGGTCACCTAGTCACAGTTTCGTAGTAGTTAACTGGAGTTTGAGGTAGAGACTTGGATGTCAACTACGACTCCTTACTTGATGGTGCTTAATTTAGATAGATTTATTTCCTAGAGAGTAGGACAAGAAACTCTATAAATTGGATAAGTTATTTCATTGTAAGGATCCGCGAATTGATGATTTGAGGTCCAAGTAGAAATTCTTCTAGAGATTTTTATGCAGATTTTATGAAGTTTAATACAAAAAGAAGCTTGTAGATTGCTTGATCTACTTGCGTGTTCTATATGGTTATGTTCTTTGTTATCTGGTAACTTCTATAATTTGAATCAGCAACTGGTTCTTTTGGGTACTTTATTATTTTATGAATCATATTGCACATGTAAATGGTATATGATGATTAGATTGATAGGGTGATTATTGGTTTGATGTTATTCATTTCCGTTGATATGTGAAGTTGTCTGACTTTGTATATTTTCCGGAATTCATCATTTGAATGTTGATTTAGTGATATTGATAATACAGGGTTATGAAATTCTCACCGTGTGGATCATTCAGTTGTTATTGTCTGATTTCATTTTTATTTTCTTGTTCCCTTGATCTATCTTTTGCTATTTATTTTGAGAGAGAATCTAAATCAAAAAATACAAAAAAAAAGTTAAGTTATTGGAAGTTGTTTCAACCAGTAGGCCCCTTGATAGGTACAATCACATCAACCATTGAGTTGCCCATCACCGGCAAGACCCAACTATAGAGACCTCGGAGTGGTTAGTTTCCCAAAACTTATTTCTTTTTAGGAGAGGTGGTGAGTGTTCACATAAAATACCTGACTATTGGTGAGTGTGTCAAAACACCCATCAACACTACCATAGTAGATCTATATGCAAAACGTGGAAGCATATACAAGGAACATAATTTTTTTGGTATAATGCCTTAAAGAAATGTGTTCTTAGAGAATGAATTGATTGTGATATATTCACAAAGTGGATTTATTTAAAAGGTTTTACAATATTTTTAAAAATTTCAATTAGTAGGTGTAAAGATAGACTACAACATTTTACAACATCCTCATGACCTATGCTAAATCGAAGCTTTGGAATAGGGTATGGACATCCATCAAAGCATAGAGGATAGAGCAATTTTGTTAGATGTTATAGTTGCAATCACTCTAGTACACATGTATGCAAAATGTGGTAGCATAGACTAGGCACATGAATTATTTGATAATGTGCCTCAAATAAATTTAGTGTCCTAGAATTCCATGATTGTAGGACAGGAACAAATTGGATTTTTTGAAAAAGATTAAGAAGATTCCAATGTAAGTGAAATTGGTAGTTGTAAAGATAATATTATCCCTTATTATGCCAAAATGGGAGCTTTGGAACACAATATAGACATCCATCAAAGAAAAATGGAAGAAGGATAATTGTAAAATATTATATCTACAACCTACATATGTTTCCAAGATATTTGCATCCATAATAGCTCCTAATATTCCAAATTTCGTAGTGGACCTCAAACAATCATAAATAGCTTGCCCAATCAATAAATTAAATTTTTATAAAGGTGCAATGAATTAATGAATTAATTTCTCTATTTTATCCCTTCTAATGCATATTTAGAAGAATAAATATTTATCTAACTCCTTTGCCTTTATTTTTAATAGAAGCCAATTTTAGAAGTATAGCATGTACACTAGCAAAGCTACTTGTCCAAACAATATCAATTATTTATAATCATATAGAGTGTTAAATTGCTTGTGTGTACTTGTGTTCAAGTTAGGTTTGGTTTATACTAACACTATCAACATTATTTTTCAAATAGTTTCATAGTCAAATTCTAGGTGGAAAATTTTTACCTTGTTAGTTGTCTTTCCTTTCAACATATTATTCTTTTTAACACATTATTATTTGTATTTATTTCCTTTGTTTAGTATCATCTCATGTATAATATGTTTTAGGTCATATTTAGGACTTTGTATCAATTTTTATAATCCCTTGTTTGATGTTACTCAATTTAGACACTTAAAGCAAAAGATTTCTTTTTTTTTTCTCCTTACTAGTCAAATTTTGTTTCTTTCATTTTAAACTATGTGTTGTGCATTTCATTCTTGTAGATGGAACCTATGTCATTAATAGGAAAAGGTGTGACCTCATAAATGTATATCACACTATAGGTATCAATAATGCATGTTATATCCTAAATAGATATGCTCATCACTATAGCAAGCCATAAGAAAAATCTAGAATTCATATGAGACATCAAAAAGTGAAGTAGTAAAATGTCCAAAATGAAAATATAAGAAAGCCCATAGAAAATATAACACCTCCATAAAATGAAAATCCTAATCCAAAACATAAAAACTCATAATATTAACAAGAATGAAAGGATCATGTATCATAAAATATTGGAACATGTCAAAAAAATAAAAAAATGTATGGATATGTCAACTTAGGAAAGAGTCCTATAAAAACCCATGGTAATAGATTATCAAAGGATGGGTAAGTTAAATCAAGGAGCTATATGACTATGTATGCACATTTCCTACGTATGATAAGAAAATATCAACAAAATTAATTTAGAGACCATGAAAATTGAAATGAAATGAAAAATTAGATAAAAATTCTAAAAATTAAATTTTAGAGATTAAAGTAAGAATGGGTAGGGTGGATGGAAGAAAAATGGTAAAATGTATCCCAAACTCTATAGGAAGCATGAATTGTAAACAAAATCAGTCATAATTAAATATGAGATAGACAATTACAATATTTATGCACACCCCCTCGTGCCCTGACACCGATTGGCTAAAGCCAAATTTCGACAGGTCTTACCGTGGTAACCCAAGCTGGGCGAGAGGGGGTGGTGTGATTAGAGATTCATGTGGTGGTTTAATCATTTCCTGTGTGGTGAAATTTTGTGTCCAAAACTCCAACATGGCTGAAGTGGCTACGGTGTTTCATGGGTTAGTTGTTGCCAAGGAGAAGGGTCTGGGGCAAATCATTGTTGAAGGACACTCTCGCAATACAATTATGATGCTTAATGGGGTGGATAAACTTGACTAGAAGACTATCTCTCTCATTGTTCGTGCTCTACTTCCTACTCTTAGTGACGTCAGATTCTACCAAGTGCGGCATGAGGGCAACTGTGTGGTGGACAAGCTGGCATGGTTCGATGCGATCGTTAATAATTTTAAAATATGGTCACACCTACATGAAATCTTGATTGTGGCTCGTACCATGATCTTGAATAAATTTGGTCTATTAATGAAGCATAATCCCAAGATTACCTTTTTGGTACTTTCTATTCTTGCCTTCTTCTTTCCTTGTTGGATAAGGTGGTAGGACTTCAATATTGTTGGTACCTATCACTGTAGCTATCAGACATATCACTTTCTCAATCTGGCTTCTAGTTTTTCAAAGGTGGGAGATGATTTGAACCAGGTTGAACTTGATGAATGATCTGAATTCAAGAACAATGGGGAGCTCTGGATTAAGGTGATTTAGGGCAATTTGGACTCCTATGTGGAATGGATCACCAACCATGATCCCAAAATTTCTATGACTTTTTTTCAAGCCTGGGATAATGGTGTTGTTAATATTGGTAGTATTTCCTTTGTGTTTTCTGATGAGGCCATAGCAAAAGTGATTGGGTTGGCCCTCGAAGGTGTCTCCTTCCCTAAAATTCCCAAGGGAAGTTACAAGGAATATTTCGAGCATTTATTTGAACCTGGGGAAGGGGTTTCCAGGCTCCAAAGCAGCTACAATAGGAAAGAGATTCCTTGTATCTAGAAGGAGGTTTCCCTTCTTCTCATGAAGTACTTCACTTTGGATGAAAGGAAGAGGAGATTCCACCTTCGCCATGGGGTAAGAATGAATTTTTCCTACTGGGTTTTTTTCACCTTGTCGCAATCCATTTCTAAAGCTTATGCTAAGGGTAAACCACCTCTACATCAAGGTCTCATTCATAGGTTATATAATTTCCATTTGGCCTTAACCCCCTCTGGTGGGATCCCCACTATTAATATCGGGTCTACTTATGACCCCAACTTATATGTTGATCTCATTGTCACCCCTCCAATTATGGTGAAGTGTCACATTCATGTTCAAAAATGCCCACAAGAAAGAACCCTAGGTGTATGGCCAAATTTATAGCCATTGTCGCTTCTAAAAAGGACCATGATGTGCAAACCTAGACTTAAACGCACAAGAATGTGGAGATTGTTGAGGACTCAGGTTAAGATTCTATTTCCTCTGATGAATCAGATTCCTCTAAAACCATGGGCTTGAATTAGTTCCCTGCCACTAATGTTAATGTTGATAATAACTCTAGCCTTTGTCCCTCAAACTATATTCCCTCTGCAAATACCAAATCCCTGAGCTTGATTATGGTCCTCACTAAAATTGTGAAGGACCTGCATGATGATGTACAAAGGCAAGATGACTTGTTAAAGTGGTTATTTGGGTAGATGAATGTCGCTATCAAGAATTTATTTTTTTGTTTTAGTGTTATTTAAATTGCTAGAGAACTTATTTTATTAATTTTCTTAACTCAAATATTCACCACAATATTCAATACATGATTGGATCATATTCACCAACAATTTATAATTTTTTGTAGAAATCTAAACTAATTCACCAATAATATATCATAATTATTAGTTACTTTAGGGTTATAACAACAATCTTTAGTTGCCACCATTTATTTAAAATATAATCTAATGACCTTCATTGTATTCTATGAGGTAAAATTTACCTACAAGTTGTACATTTTCTCATGGGGTTTGAAATTACTTTTGAATTGTTGACCTCAATGAAAATCAATGGCCTAAAAGAAATTTTTGGCTCCATGAGTATTATAAGATGTTGGTACATTTTGTCTCACAAAATACAAAAAGGGCTATTAGATTATTTTAAGTTAATGGTAGAAACCAAATAAAGTAGAGTCTACCCCTTAAACTCATTAATGATTTCCACCTTTAGGCCTTTACTTTTTTAATAAAAGAATTTTTTAGATGAAAGGATTTGCAATAGTAATTAATTTATACTTATTATTTTCCAAGATACACCAATATTTTCCACCAAAAAAAAATGATATAAACAAATACGCCAACAAAATTAATATTTTTCTTTAAAAAAATGAAAGATTCGCTAATAAAAATTAATATTATTAGAAAAAAAATATTCGCCAAGATTTAATATGATTTTTTGAGAGGGGTTTTCTTAAATTTATCACTGAAAACCATTCTAATGGCTCAAAATAAACAACCAATACATTGTTCTACAAATAAATCAATAATCAAGTTGTTGTTACACACTCTACAAAAAATTTCATACGAAGAGTACATAGAAGACAAATCAGCAGTAATTTTTATGTTGCACAACTTCTCAGTAACATGGCACTTTACATTAAATCAAAGCAATCTTATTGTCAATATCAGTTCCATTCACCAAGAATCAAAATAACAAATGGAAAGGTACATATACATTTCATTATTCATCTCCATTACTACTTACATATGTTTAAATTTTTCAATTGCTTAGAAGTAGTGACTCTTGATCTTTCATAAGTGATTTTTATTGTGTTTTCTCTTAAGAATATTGATCTCATATTGATGCTCAAATGGACAATATCTCTAATTCATATGCAATTTTAAAAAGCTCTAGAGAACAAAGTTGACCTTCCTAAAAATATATTGAGGCTTGCATATCATCCCCTCCATTAAAATCTCATCATTTGGCTCAACCACAATAGTTGTACTACATATTCCGCTATGCACTCTCTCTCTCCTTTGATCTCTTACCAAATCAATTAGGGAATCTATCAATCAATTGTCCTACAAGTTGCTACCTTTGCATTTAGAATTGGCCTTTTCTCTATTCCAGACATGTGTATTCTTCTATCCACTAGCTCTCAGTTAAGAACCACTTGCCAAGGAGAATATGATACAATATAGAAGAAAAAGTTTCTAACTTTGGTCACTACAGTTAGAAACACTAACATCGACAGCTTATATCTAAACTAGAACTATTGGTTGCAAATAGATCAAATTCAGAAACGTTGTTCACAGAATGCCTTGTAGATGATGAAAGTCCAATAGACTCACATCTGCATATAAGGAAGAGGTAAAATAATTGCACAGACACATGAAGTCCACAATATTTAAAAAAAAAATCTTATTAGGTTTTTATTTCAAAAAGACAATGAAATCACATAAATTTTTATATAGGACAAATTTAATAGATTATATGCAAAAAAAAAAAAGTGAGATTATCTGTCTATTCCATCCACGACATTGAAATGAATAAGATACTCATGAGATTTCAACAACATTCATGGAGAGAACAATCTAAAGAGATCTTAAGCTACTTTGTCATATGCAGAAATTTTTAAAATATTCCAATAATATGAGGTGGAGAGAATAATCTAGATAGATCTTGCTAAAAATCTACATTGTCATATGCACAAAATTTTAAAATCTATCAATAATTTGAGTTGGATTCTACATGGTAATTTCAATTTCCAACAACTTGCAATTCACAAATAACAAAATGATTCTAATTTATTTTTAAAAAATCATGTTAATTTTTTTGTGCACTTTAAAAAATACTTTCCAATATATATAACAAAATTAAAATACTTCTAAGTTAATATAAGTGATTGAAAAATATAAAACAAAAAATTGAAAAACTAATATGTGAAAATGTAATATTACAGTGTTGGGAAAAAGTTCAAATTATTAGTTGGCTCCAAAAAAAGCAAATGGTGTAGTGTCACATAAGGCCAAATCATTAGTTGGCTCCAAAAAGAGTAAATGGTCCACTATCACAATGTCACACTATGCACTACTATTTAAAAAAAAATTGCAGAGAACAATTCAAGATGACATCATCCCAATAAGATTGTACACTACAATGAGCCATTAGAAATACAGATAAATGAAATTTGCAAATATTTTTAAAAATAGATATGCATAAAAACATAAGAAAAAAAGTCAATAGACTTTAATTCTGCATTCTTATTGATGCATGCTTAAAAAATTAATTGAATAAAGTGAATGCATTAGTATGTGTTTGCCAGGAGGAACTAATAAGATTATAAAATATTATTATTGTAGAATAATAAATAAAACAATTTGTATATTCAGAAATAAATTTGGTAAGTGATTCTCAATGCTGACCACAAACTAATAATCTTTGAAGATAGTTTCGAACCATTTCACGAAGGCCTAAAAAATGCGGAGCAAAATAGTTTCTGTAGAATTTCAGCCTTTGCAGTTTACATGGATGTTCCAACGCTTTCTTGGTCCTCTCTTCTCCTTATCGCTGCTTTATTTATTTTATTCTTCTTTCTATGGAGAAGGGAGAGCAAGACAAGGCATCTTCTTCCTCCTGGATCGCCTTCTTGGCCTATTGTGGGAAATCTCTTTCATTTGAGGAAAAGGCCTCACCAGTCTTTATATGCCCTCTCTCTCAAATACGGCCCATTGATGTCTCTCCACCTGGGCATAAAAACAACAATGGTTGTCTCCTCTCCTCCCATGGCCAAGGAGTTTCTCAAAACGCACGATCACATCTTCGTCAGGCGGATTGTGCTAGAAGCCTTCAAGTCTCACAAGTCCTCCCTAGTTTGGGGCCAATACGGAGCTCACTGGCGTCATCTCCGACACATTTAAACTGTTGAACTCTTCAGGCCCAAAAGAATGGAAGCTCTTCAACACTTGAGAAGAGATGAGATATTTCACACAATTCGACTAATTTATGAGGACAAGGGAAGAGTTGTGGATATTAGGCGGACGGTGTTCTGCACGTCTGTAAATTTGTTAGGCAAAATGATCTTCAGCACAAACGTCTTCGATCCCCACAATCCAAAGTCTGCATGGTTCAAAAATTCCATGTGCGAGATGACGAAGCTCAGTGGAACGCCCAATTTGGCAGACTTTTTTCCGTTTCTCCGGTTCCTCGACCCCCAGAGTGTTTCCTGGGAGATGGCCAAGCATTTGAAAGGTGTGTATGATTTTGTGGATTTGTTCATACAAAAAAGGTTCGCCTCTTCTAGCGAAATCCTTGAGCGGAATGACTCCAAGAAGGATTTTCTAGACGTCCTGCTTGATTTCAGAAGCGAAGACTTGACTCTCGTTGATATTCGAGCCCTGATAACAGTAAGTACTGAAATAACCCAAAAATACTGTCACAAATTTCTGATATTTTAGCCAGAATGTCTAATTGTGGTATCTTTTTACAGGATTTGTTTGTTGCTGGTATAGAAACGACCACTACAACAATTGAATGGGTTATGGCAGATTTCATTCGCAATCCACAGAAATTATACCGAGTCTGGCAATAATTGGATGAAGTAGTCGGCTGCAATAGAAGAGTAGAGGAATCTGATGTAGATCGTCTGCCATATCTCCGTGCAAAAATTCTGAAGGGCGCTTACAAATTGCAGGGTCCATCCCAATTGCCCACACGTTCACCATCACCTGGCTATCTTTGGGTATCAGATAACCCCCAATTACACAGGAACTCTCAGCTTTGTTGGGGAGCAACAGAGGAACAGTCGGGTGCAATTGGAATATCTCTTTCACGGCTGCCTGGAGATAAGGCAGATGCTCTAAATCAGATTCTTCCACTTTTCTGTTGCAACCAACTACTTCACCCAGTTCTTGTCGAACTCGGTTTAATTTCTGTGGATTGCGAATGAATTCTGCCATAACCCATTCAATTGTTGTAGTGATCGTTTCAGTACCAGCAACAAACAAATCCTGGAAAAAAATTCCACAATTAGACATTCTGGCTAAAATATCATAAATTTGTGAGATCCTTTCAGTACTTACTGAAATCAGGGCTCGAATATCAACAAGAGTGAAGTCGTCGCTTCTGAAATCAAGCAGAACGTCCAGAAAATCCTTCTTGGAGTCATTCCGCTCAAGGATTTCGCTAGCAGAGGCGAACCGTTTTTGTATGAAGAAATCCACAAAATCATACACAACATTCAAATGCTTGGCCATCTCCCGGGAGACATTCTGGGGGTCGAGGAACCGTAGAAGCGGAAAAAAGTCAGCCAAATTGGGCGTTCCAGCGAGCTGCGTCATCTCCCACATGGAATTTTTGAACCACGAAGACTCTGGATTGTGAGGATCGAAGATGTTTGTGCTGAAGATCATTTTGCCTAACAAATTTAGAGACGTGCAGAACACCGTCCGCCCAATATCCACAAATTTTTCCCTTGTCCTCATAAAGTAGTCGAATTGTGTGAAATATCTCTTCTCTTCTCAGGTGTTGCAGAGCTTCCATTCTTTTGGGGCTGAAAAGCTCAACAGTTGAAATGCGTCGGAGACGACGCCAGCGAACTCCGTATTCAGCCCAAATTAGGGAGGATTTGTGATGGGAAAGACACTTGATCATTTCTATTACCATCCGCCCGGCCAAGATGTGGTCGTACGTTTTGAGAACCTCCTTGGCCATGGCAGGAGAAGACACCACCACTGTTGTTTTCATTCCCAGACGGAGAGACATGAGTGGGCCGTATTGCAAAGAGAGGGCATAGAGAGACTAGTGAGGCCTTTTCCCCAGCTGAAAGAGGTTTCCCACGATAGGCCAAGCAGGAGGCCCAGGAGGAAGAGGAAGAGTTGTCCTACCCCTCCCCTTTCCCCATAGAAACAAGAATAATATCAGCGAACCAGTAGTAAGGAGAAGAGAGGACCAAGAAAATGACCAAGAAAATGTTAGGATATCCATACAAACTGAAAACTATGTTGCTCTACTAAGACAGCCTTTTTCAGCATCTAAGGTTGATGCTCCTTGAAAATATCTATAAAGATTAGTAGTTTGTCGATGAATGAGGATCACTTATTTTTTTCAAATATAGAAACTATTTTATTTATTATTCCTTTAGATAATTATATTTTATAATCTTATTAGTATGATGTAATTTTTTTAGTATTTGCTGAATTTTGTTATTCGCACTTTCATAGTATCACTTTAAACAATAGTATCTTATAATAGCGTCACTAATACATAACAATTGTATAATTTTATTGATCGACTATTTATTATTATTAGATGTTTTGTCCTATTTCTTTTGACTATGCAATGGTGATAAATGGAATCATTTGATTTTTAATAATAGTTTAAAAAATACATAAAATTATAAATGTCAAACATATACGAAAATTAAATGTGCGACTTTAATTCATCCATTTATATAATAAGATATCAATTTTTTTATATATATAAATTATATAATAAATATAATTATTATCAATTTTATATATGTCAACTTTATTTTTAAATTACCTAGTGAGGGGGACTAGGTAATGGTGGATATGTCAACTTTACTTTCGAGATTCCACGAACCTAATTTTGAAGGGTGGAGGAGCTTCCATTTTGATAAGTAATTTCAGTCCTAGTTTGAGAATACTTTTGACCCTCAATATTTAAGAATTTTGGTCTTAACAACCTCTGAGGTTGACCTTTAAATGTTGGCAATGACTTTTGGTATGGAGAGAAATTGTTTCTTGAAAATGCATCTATTTCTTTGCCAACATATGTTCCCTGTTAGAATGGATGAGCTAACTATCCGAATGGTAGAGAACATCACTTCTTGGTATATAATTGGCCATGCATTGAACATTTTCTTTAAAGTTTTTGGGAAGGTAGTTTGCCAACAAAGTTTGATTTGGAGTCAGGCCCAACATTGTTGTGCAAATTTGCATGTTAAAAGAAGATGATCTATTGATTCCTCTATTTTTCCAAACATAAGATATCTGAAGTGGTTTGTTATACCTAATTAAACTAATCGTTTGCAAGTCATAATATAATTGTTAATAGCTAGCTAGGCAAAAGAACTTTCTTAAGGTAATATTGCTTCATTACAACATAATTTATAACGCCAGCAATTTGTTGACTTTGAATTAGCTTTGTGAATTTTGGAGGCATATCCTAATTTCACACTATATTTGCATATTCTTGAAGGGGCCCATAATAGGATATCTAGTTCGTTGGATAAGAAGATTTTCCTTTAATTAAATAGTTGATATATGAGAGATTTATGACAATCTACTATGTTGAAATCCTTCAGACCTTTGAGCTAAGCTTTACGAAGGATTTATCAGGCTTTTGAAGATAGTCTTTGACCATAGAACCCCAATTTTTAAAAGTTCCAAGAGTCTTTTGAAAACATAGCCTTTTCACCATTGTGTATGATCGAATTCAATGAGGGGTAATTGTGTCTCTACAGGTTGAGCTATATGAAGTGCCACATTTTTTAACCCTTTTAGAGGTTGGTCATTGTGAATATTCTTTCTAGAGCAGGTGAGTCCATGTATCTAGCTTTTAACATTCAATCCCATTTGGATGATGACTTATCATACATATTCCAAGTCAATTTAGCTCCTAGAGCTAGATTTCTTGCCTCCAAATTGTTCATATTTGTGCCTCTAGATCTCTTATATCCTTACATAATTTTTCACATGAGATTAATGGGATTTTTCTTTTATTGTGACTCCCTAGACTATCTTTCCACAAAAAAATTTTAATGTTAGTTCAATGCTCTACTGAACTAATGAAGGAATTTCTAAAAATTACATAATATAATTGGGGATGACTGATAAGACTACTTTTATCATAGTCATTTTTCCTGCTAGTGTTATTCATCTTCCTTTCCAAGAGTTGATTCTATTTTGAATTTGGTTTATGATTTTATTCTAGAATTCTACTTTATTAGGGTTAGAAAGAAAGGAATACCTAAATCTTGGTTGGGAAGATGCCCTTGTTTGATGTCAAGGATTGATTCAATATGTGCAAAGATCATCAAAGTTGTGTTGAGTAAGATAATACTAGATTAATGCCAAATAATAATCCTTTAACACATGTTTGATAATTTTGGCTTCTAAAATTGAAGATTTTCCAAAGAGTAAGGTATCATTTGCAAAGAGAGAATGAGTCATGAAAATACTTGTTCTTGGAATTTGGATGCCTTGCCACTTTCACTAGTAATGATTTCCTAATATCAACCTATTTAAGGATTTAACCATTAAGATGAATAGGAATGAAGTTATCAGGTCTAAATTATCTAATTCTTGAAATGAACCAAAGAAGTTGTGTGGAGATCCATTCACCAGTACAAAATATTTGATCTGAGAGATGAAGAATTTAATCCATTTTCACTAGTTCTATACAAATCCTAGTTTGTGAAGGATTTTGATCAAAAATTCCCAATTGAGTCTGGCATATGCCTTCATCATATCCAGTTTAATGACCATTACTGGAATTTTTTATTCATTAATGGAGTGAATAGTTTCATGTGCTATTATAGCCCCTTCTGAAGTTTCTTTCCCTAGAACAAAGCTTCCTTGTTCTTCATAGACAATTTTAGGAAATTAGTTTTGATAGCCTCAATGCTACCGCATTTGAGAAAATTTTGTAAATGGTATTATACTGAAATTAGTTTGCACTTTGCAAATGAGGAAAGGATTTTTCTTATTTGGACTAAGGGAAAAAAAGGTGTTATTTATCTCTATGAGGATGTTGGCATTTCTTCTTGATTCTTCTAGTGCTAGCCATATGTTTCTTCTCATGAACTCCCAACCTTATTGAGAAAAGATTTTCATTAATCCATCAAATCTTGGGGCTTTGTCTGGTGACATGGAGAAGACCACCTATTTTATTTCTTCTAGTGTGAAAGGTTTAAGAAGATAGTTGTTTCTTCTCGGGAGACCAACAAAGAGATATGCTCTAAAAAAATTTCTATGGCCACATCTTGATCTTCACAATAGGATTGACTTTTTAGAATATTTGAAAGGAAATTGATTGCCACTTGACCACTTTATTGTTATTGAGGGATAAGCTCTCTTGAAGCTAATTGGAATGGAAAATTAAATTGGTTTGTTGTTTGATTTTGGTTGAGAGGTGAAAAAGTTTTGTATTTGTATCACCTCCTCTTAGCCATAGTTCTCTTGATTTTTTTTCTCAAGAAGATTTCTTCCATGGAAAGAACCTCCTCCAATTCTTTCTACAATGAAGATTGCATTGCATATGTGGAGTTGTTCATACCTGGTTTGATGATCTTGTTATTAATTTCATCCAATTTGGATTGAATATCTTTCTTTTGGAGGAAGATATTTTTTAAATGAGTCGTGTTCAATTTTCATTTATTTATTGTTTCATGAATGTTAACTTTTTTTGCAACTATTACATTCTAGAGCCTAAGATGTATGGGGCTTTTTATCAACCAAACAATAAGATGGGGCAGAAACTCTAGCTCCGTATACCACACTTATTGACATTTTAATGATGATTTGGCATGAATGGGTCATTTATTGAATTCCACTTGTATAGGGAAGTGATCTAAACCTAAAAGGGCTAAGATCTCTGGTTAAAAAGGAGCCATTTGGGCAAACACTTAGCTGATATGAAGAATCTATCTAATTTTTCTGCTATCTGATAAAAGTTACAACACTTGTTGGTCCAGGTGAAGAGACCATTTTGAGGAGGGTAGTCCAAAAGATCATTATCTGATACAAAATTCTAAATATCTTTCAAGATGTTAGGAAGGGGGATAATGCCACCTCGTTTCTCACTTGAGTTTAAAATTGCATTAAAGTCTCCCCTAAGAGAATGTTTTATTCTTTTAAGTGCCATGAGACTGCAAAGATGGTGTCCCATAGTATTATTGTGTTTATCATTGGAGAAGGAGCATAAACATCAAACAACTAGAAGGACATATCAAAAGAAGAGACTTTAGTTAGGATCTAATTTTGAGATGTCGCATTCAATTCTACTTGATACTATTTATTTTTCAATAAAATATCTAAACCCCTTGAGAAACCTTGAGCTAGGGATTGAAGGAATTTCCATTGCTTTCATAAATAGAAAACCTCTTTGACTTGTGTTAAGGATAACTTTGTTTCTTATAACAAGATGTCACTTTTCCTTAACATTTGTCCATGTCAAAATTAAAAATTAAAAATTAAAAAATACAAACATCCTCACAACATAAAACACTTTTATTTCAATATATAACTTTTATTTTTAAAAACGGGTGCCCATTTCTCTTTCAATGGTACAAAGCAAAACGGGCTTTGAATTTAAAAAACGGGTGCCCATTTGTTAAAATTAGGAGCGGGAAACAACCCTTAGCATTGTTTTTTGCTTCGGGATAGGCTTGGTCCCACCAAGCCTATGCTTGGCCCTCCAAAAAATGACTAAGGTAAAACAACATCAGATTTCTACCTTGGCCTAATTTTTTGAGGGCCTTTCTGATTGAATTTTTTTACGAAACGAAAACCCATTAGAGTTTCCAGCGTCCTGATTTCAGAAATGTAAATTTCTTAGTGATAAGATTATTTTTACTATTTTTGTATTATTTATTAATCAAAAGTGGAACCTAAACCTAAAATACCAAGGTTCACTAAACCTTTAATAACTTTTTTTTTTTAGGATTTTAAAAAAATAAATTATATGACATCAATCTACATACAATTCTTTTGAATATTTAAAAAAAACAAAATTGAAAAATATGAAATTTTCATCAAATTATGGTGGTCGTACACCCGATGTTTTGAAAATATACTTTATTGTCAGTTAAAAATTAATTAAAAAAAATATATTCAATAAAAAAATAAGAAAAAATATTCTCATCAATATTTGGTGTCTTAGGTATCGTTTCCCAGAAGGATTTGCAAAAATTCATTTATTTGCATCAAAAAAGTGTGGTCGTACACGTGTGGTATGGTCCTGAAACAGGCATTTTGAAAAAGTGGTTTTTAAACATGCCTGCTAAAAAGTGATTTCTGCCATGTGGGTATTAAAATAAATTACATATTTGAAAAGTAGACTCCGAGCACTACATTTTCTATTACTGAAGTTTTTTGAGATTCAATCTCTAAGTGCATCAAATTTTGACATCAATCGACAGAAAATTTGAAAAACAGAGAAAACACTTCACTTTTTGCCCAAAAGTGGGACTCAACATCTTCCAGCCACCCTTAAAGCACAACTGATTTGATCTTGAAATGTGTGAAAAAAATGAATACGAATGGATGAAAGTTATAATTTTAGCATCTTCTTGGCTTGGTTCTATATTTCGTATGTTCTACGATATTTGTTGAAATTGTGCTTGTGTTGTAGTTTCACCTTGTTCTCAAAACATTGTTTGTCAACGATCATGAATTGGTCCCACAATGTTTTGGCATTTGAATGTGATGCGTAGATAGGCTTGTCCATTATAGCTGGTAGTTGTGTGATGTCACCAATTAGTATTATGGACACTCCACCGAAACATAGATGTTGACTGTGGGGAAATGCCTCACGAAATCTACTATCTATGTTTAGTAGTAGTGTTGGCCCTATCAATCTCATCTGATCAATGAGGATGTATCTTATGTGCTTCAATTCTTCTTGGAATGTTGTCAATGCTTTTCCTTGCAACATCATCCTAATCTGAAACTTAATTGAACTCTACACATTAATTGAATCATAACTTGAATTGAACCCTAATCCTAACTCTAATTAAATGATAACCGAAATTAAATTATAACTCTAATGCTAGCCCTAACTTCACCCTTATAATAATTAAACCCTAACACTATTGTAACCATAACCTTAACTCTAATTAAATGCTAACACATATCATAATTAAACTCTAATCCTAATACTAATGAAACCCTAACCCTAACTCTAAGTGAACATGTACCCTGATTTAACCCTAGCCATAAACATAATTAAATACTATATAAACTTGAAACCTAATCAGATGACTAAAATAAGTGTCAAATTTTAGACAAACATGTATAATTTAAATAAATAGGCAAAATGCAAAAAAAAAAATAGAAAGATCTTAAGCCCTAATTTCAACTTTTATATATTTTGAATAATCATTCAAATAACCCATTGATCATAAACCCTCTCTAATGAATATAGATTCATCTAATTAAGACAACAAAGTTTCCAAGTGACAAGTAAACACAAGAAATATGTTACTTATCAACATTAACACCAAAATCAATATGTTTGCAATCATCAATTTATCATACGTACAAGTAGATCATTGAAGTTACAAGGTGGGAACTGATCGTATTTGAAATAGTGAGAGATGTAGTAGTATAAAAAAGGAGAGACACACACAAATATTTCACACTTTGTTTAGAAATAGATTTATGTAAAAATAAAGACAACAATAGATTTTTATTGAAAATTATGTATCTTACATTAACAAACTATCCTATTTTAACTCATTAGCCCACAACTAAGATACTCTTGAACTTGTAAATGAAATGTTTTCAACCTGAAATAAGATTCCTAAATAATAGGTATGACATTTTAGATTGGATTATTATACTCTAAAAAATTTGTCATATCAATCATACAACACATACTAATGAAACTCTCGTTTCTCCCACTCTAAAATGATTAGGATTGAAAAAAAATATCAGTCTTTTATAAGTTCCAAGTGACTAACTAACTATTGTAAGCTCTATTACTACTATTCCACTTCATCAATGCATTTGTAAGGACAAGTTTGTCATTGCAACACATTTTGTTTTAGTAAAAATTAAATAAATATTCACAATGCAAATATGCCAAGTTTCAATAGACGAACACAAAATATTTGCATATAACATTCATTATTTTATCAAATTAAAATTGACTTTTGTAACTAAACTTTTCCTATTTTGTAAACTTGCAGCAAAAATGTTTCATTGCATTAGCAATGGCTTGAAACTATAGGATAATCTAATTTTGAAATCTTTCACCATTCTTAAGTTGAAAAGGTTTATGTATATTCATATTCAAGTATAAAAGTATTATTTAAATAATATTTCCTTAAACTTTTCATTTTTTGAATTTGTCTTTGTCCTAACTAGGTGTTGTCTAGCTATTAAAGCTAGAGTCATACATGATCTAATATATAAAACTTCTATATCTTTATGGTGACAGAGCATACAAAATCTAGTATATAAAACTTATATATCTCTAAGGAGGATGAGCATACTAAATCCAGTTGATGGAAAAATGATTGCAAATTTTATTAATGTGACGATTAGTGCTTAACTAGAAATATCTTATTTGGAAAATCCAACTATTTATTTGCTTTCTTTATTGTTAAGGTCTACATGCACCATTTATTTTCATCCTAGGATCATTGTGTCCATCTTTTGACCACAACAAAATTTTAAAGAAAATAGAACAAAGATAGGGGTCATTGAGTAGCAAAGAAAAGATTCTTTTAATACCGCTTGAGATAATCTTTTTCAAAAGCTTCTTTCCTTAGCAAAAGGTGAAGTGGAGAGACATGTTGAAGGGAGCTTGGTCCAAATACCAGAAAGAAAATCAATTAAAGTATTTGGTTACATAGTCTAAAGATATCATTATTTTGAACTAAATGTTTGTAGATCAATACCACAACTAGTTGAATATAAGCATTTTTTGCTTCTTGAAGGCTTGCATGGAGTAATTGAGTTTGAAACTGAAAGAGTGCATGAAGAGAGGATATATGATATATATAGCCTTTAATATTTTTGAAGTTATATTATTTTAGTCCCTAGAAAGCATGTTGCATATTAATATGGAGAAGCTAGCATATTCAAATCTTGGAGCAACATACCCAGCATGGTGAATTTACCAATCAGAAAAGACAAAACACTCACAATTTTGCTTGCAATTGAGGCATGCATCTTCTTTAAGAGTATTTCACCAGCCTTTTAATAAGCATGGGCGTATCTAAGAGTATTACATGTCCTATTTTTCCTTTGGGATTGACTACGAGGGTGCTTCAATTGCGAGTAATGAACCCCCTTCAATCCATAACTTTTTGATACTAAGTCTTAGGCCTTAACTGAGACCATGCTTGAGCACCAACATTCATAGGGGGTAGTGGAAATCTTAATTCTCTAATTGTTTCTCTTTTATGGTCTTTGAAAATACAACCCACTTCTAAGATTCGGGGTTCCTTCTAGAAGTCCCATCAAAATTAAGTTGCATTCATCCTTCCTTCAACAAAGGCCACATTGTTTTTTGTTGGGCAATAGAGAACTTAAATCCAACAACCTCGTGAACGAGGAATATATTAATTATTATATAATAATTATATTTATTATATAATTTATATATATATAAAATTGATAATAATTATATTTATTATATAATTTATATATATAAAAAAATTTATATCTTATTATATAAATGGATGAATTAAAGTCGCACATTTAATTTTCGTATATGTTTGACATTTATAATTTTATGTATTTTTTAAACTATTATTAAAAATCAAATGATTCCATTTATCACCATTGCATAGTCAAAAGAAATAGGACAAAACATCTAATAATAATAAATAGTCGATCAATAAAATTATACAATTGTTATGTATTAGTGATGCTATTATAAGATACTATTGTTTAAAGTGATACTATGAAAGTGCGAATAACAAAATTCAACAAATACTAAAAAAATTACATCATACTAATAAGATTATAAAATATAATTATCTAAAGGAATAATAAATAAAATAGTTTCTATATTTGAAAAAAATAAGTGGTCCTCATTCATCGACAAACTACTAATCTTTATAGATATTTTCAAGGAGCATCAACCTTAGATGCTGAAAAAGGCTGTCTTAGTAGAGCAACATAGTTTTTAGTTTGTATGGATATCCTAACATTTTCTTGGTCATTTTCTTGGTCCTCTCTTCTCCTTACTACTGGTTCGCTGATATTATTCTTGTTTCTATGGGGAAAGGGGAGGGGTAGGACAACGCTTCCTCTTCCTCCTGGGCCTCCTGCTTGGCCTATCGTGGGAAACCTCTTTCAGCTGGGGAAAAGGCCTCACTAGTCTCTCTATGCCCTCTCTTTGCAATACGGCCCACTCATGTCTCTCCGTCTGGGAATGAAAACAACAGTGGTGGTGTCTTCTCCTGCCATGGCCAAGGAGGTTCTCAAAACGTACGACCACATCTTGGCCGGGCGGATGGTAATAGAAATGATCAAGTGTCTTTCCCATCACAAATCCTCCCTAATTTGGGCTGAATACGGAGTTCGCTGGCGTCGTCTCCGACGCATTTCAACTGTTGAGCTTTTCAGCCCCAAAAGAATGGAAGCTCTGCAACACCTGAGAAGAGAAGAGATATTTCACACAATTCGACTACTTTATGAGGACAAGGGAAAAATTTGTGGATATTGGGCGGACGGTGTTCTGCACGTCTCTAAATTTGTTAGGCAAAATGATCTTCAGCACAAACATCTTCGATCCTCACAATCCAGAGTCTTCGTGGTTCAAAAATTCCATGTGGGAGATGACGCAGCTCGCTGGAACGCCCAATTTGGCTGACTTTTTTCCGCTTCTACGGTTCCTCGACCCCCAGAATGTCTCCCGGGAGATGGCCAAGCATTTGAATGTTGTGTATGATTTTGTGGATTTCTTCATACAAAAACGGTTCGCCTCTGCTAGCGAAATCCTTGAGCGGAATGACTCCAAGAAGGATTTTCTGGACGTTCTGCTTGATTCAGAAGCGACGACTTCACTCTTGTTGATATTCGAGCCCTGATTTCAGTAAGTACTGAAAGGATCTCACAAATTTATGATATTTTAGCCAGAATGTCTAATTGTGGAATTTTTTTCCAGGATTTGTTTGTTGCTGGTACTGAAACGATCACTACAACAATTGAATGGGTTATGGCAGAATTCATTCGCAATCCACAGAAATTAAACCGAGTTCGACAAGAACTGGGTGAAGTAGTTGGTTGCAACAGAAAAGTGGAAGAATCTGATTTAGAGCATCTGCCTTATCTCCAGGCAGCCGTGAAAGAGATATTCCAATTGCACCCGACTGTTCCTCTGTTGCTCCCCCACAAAGCTGAGAGTTCCTGTGTAATTGGGGGTTATCTGATACCCAAAGATAGCCAGGTGATGGTGAACGTGTGGGCAATTGGGATGGACCCTGCAATTTGTAAGCGCCCTTCAGAATTTTTGCCGGAGAGATTTTTGGAGGGTGAGAATAGCAAGATGGATTACAGGGGACTGTTAGTTTGGTTAGCTAGTACAGCTGGTTATTCATATGTAATAATTAGTAAATAATTGTTTGCTAAATAAATTTTGTTAGATAGGGACAATTATTTTTTAATTATTTGATCTTTTTTGGAAATTTCTAGCAATCAATTTTGTTAGGGTTGTTTAGTTGTTATTAATCTCAGCCGTTGATTGAGAATTAATTTCGGCCGTTGGTTTTCCAACGAGAATAGTATAAAAAGGGGTCAAGGGTCATTTGGAGTATATGAAGTTTGTGAAGAAACTTGCAGTGTTAACAAGGGCGCAGTGATAGCGTTGGGATACTAGCGGGTGGGATTTCAGCAAGAGAAATTGGGAGGTCATCGAAGCTCTGCCAGTAAGAGGGCAAGCAGTATTTGTATCTCTTGATTTGCTGTAGTTAATATATATTCCTCATCTGCAGTACTGGTTTTCCCTTCGGAGTTTTTCCAAGGATAATTGTCTGAAAATATTGTGTCACTGTGTTGCATATTTCTTTCCGCGTGTTTTTATTTGTAAAGTTGCAGCTGTGTTATTTTTCAGTATTTCGCAGTTAAATAATCTTTATGAGATAGGAGATTAATAATCAGTAACTGCAATAGAATTTTCACATGGTATTAGAGCTGAGTAGAAAAAGTTTATCCTAGGCAAAGGAAAGAAAATCGAGGGTTTATAAAACCTAGTTTGACTTCTTTAGAATTATTATTTCTTTTATCCCTTGAGATGGCCTCAGCAGGTTTAAGAGATCGGGATAGATTAGATGGAGCCTCAAATTTTGGTGTCTGGAAAGCCAGAATTTCTTTATTGCTAGAAGAGAATGGTATCAAGGAATATGTTACCACTATTGTGACTGTACCTACAGATACAATACTTCTTGCAACATATAAGAAGGAAGATGCCAAAGTGAGGAGGATAATCCTTGACGGTGTTAAGGATCATATAGTTCTGCATATGATAGATTTGGATACATCAAAGGCAATGTGGGACACCATCCTGAATTTGTCCCAGAATGCGACCACTAACCGGAAGCTGATTCTCAGAGAAAAGTTGAGGAATACTCGGATGAACAAGGGAGAAGACGTTACAAGTTACCTCACCAGGGTTAGACTTGTCAACGATGAGTTAGCAATTGTTGGAGATAAACCAGGTGATGATGAGCTAGTACGGATAGCCCTAAATGGGTTTTCTAAGCAATGGGATGTCTTTGTTCAAGTTATTAATGGACGAGACACCTTACCAAGTTTGGATCAACTTTGGAGTGATTTCACTTAGGAGGAGCTTAGACTAAGCTTTGTTAGTGGATCCAGCAGTAAGAGTCAGAAAAGTGAGATGGACCAAGAAAACGGTGCCCTAGCAGGAAAAGGGAAAACAAAGAAGGGGTCTAGCAAAGGATCAAATCCACAAAGTGAGAAGAAGAAGAAGGACTTGTCTAAGATCAAGTGCTATGGATGTCATGAATTTGGCCACTATGTCAGCGAATTCCCGCAAAGGAAGAAGAATGAGAAGAAAGGGAAGAAGCATATGGCAGCTTCAGCAAGTGCAGATGAGCTCTCTAGTAGAATGGAGGATGAGTTTGCACTCATAGCTTGTATGGTTAGCTCAACCTCACAGAGTGTCTGGTATATAGATAGTGGGGCATCATTTCATATGACAGGAGTTAGAGAGTATTTCTCCAATTACAAGGAGGAGAACACTAGAATCTAGATCTCTATGGGGAACTTGTCCAAACTCAACCCAGTTGGGAAAGGGACTATTCAATTTCAGAGGGAGAATGGGAACCTGATTTCCCTTCATGATGCGTTGCATGTGCCAGGCTTAGGTATGAATCTGATTTTTGTATCTGTCCTTTAGGATAAAGGCTACAACGTACTCTTTAGAGGGGTTCATGTGTTGATCAAGCATAAGGATTGAAAATCACCCATAGCTATTGGAGTTAGGAGTAGCTGACTTTATAGGTTGCAGTTTGATACTCCCAAGGCACTCATGAGCAACAGTATTCCTAGAGATCTTGGAGAGCTATGGCATAGGAGGATGGGCCATATACATCATGGAGCACTTAAATTGTTTCATGAGACTATGACAGGTGTTCCAGAGGTGAGCACAGAGCACGATGATGTATGTAAGGGATGTGTGTTGGGGAAGTTTGCAAAAGCATCTTTTCCAAGGAGTGACACTCGATCTGAGGGTGTCCTTGATCTAGTACATTTAGATATATGTGGGCCAATGTTGACGAAGTCTCTCAGAGGATACGAGTAATATGTTACTTTTATTGATGATTTCTCCAGGAAGACCTGGATATACTTCTTGAAGACCAAGGATGAGGTTTTCAGCTGCTTCCAAGAGTTCAAGGCTCTTGTGGAGAACTCGACAGGAAGGAAGATAAAGGTACTTCGGTCAGACAATGGAGGCGAGTACAAACGGAATGAATTCCAAGAGTTCTGTACTAGGGAAGGAATCAAGAGAGAATGGACTGTTCCTTACAACCTGCAACAGAATGAGGTTGCTGAGAGGAAGAATCGGTCCATATCGGAGGTAGCAAGGGATATGCTACATGATCAAGACCTGCCCTGCTACTTATGGGCAGAAGCATGTAGTACGAAAGTATACATATAGAACATGGTTCCACATAAGGCACTAGGGAAGATGACACCAGAGGAAGCTTTTACAGGAAAGAAGCCAGATGTGAGTCACTTCAGGATATTTGGGAGTTTGGCATATTGTCATATTCCAAGGGATACACATACCAAGTTAGATCAGACTGCAAAGAGGGGTTACTTTGTGGGGTATAGTGAAACCTCAAAGGCATATCAGATATTTATTCTAGGGACCAGGAGGATTATAATTAGGCGTGATGTCAAGTTCATGGAGGACAAGGCATTTAGGAGGTCCAGAGATTTTCCAGCAGAGCATCAGAGTGAGTAGCTGACATAAGCTCCAAGGATAGCTCAACCGAGTCAAGGGAAACAAAGTTCGAGTACAATCACTAGTACCAGTATAGGCTCAAGTGGTGAGAGTTCATAGAGTATGGAGCAATAGGTGCAGGAAGAGATGCATCAAGAAGACATGGAGGTTGACATTTCATCCTCTACAGTTGGGAGTAGGAACTATGAGGTTCAACAAACACAAAAGAATACTCAGGAGTTAGTGGGTACTCCTAGGAGGAGTAGTAGACAACGAAGACAACTAGCCAGGTATGATGACTATGTTGCATTAGTTAGTCAGGTTGTAGATAGCGAACCTTCTAGCTATTAGGAGGTTCCACAACATCCGGTGTGGAAAGATGCAATGGTTGAGGAATATACCTCAATAATGCATAATGATGTGTGGGAGGTAGTTCCTAGACCAACAGATAGGGTTGTGGTTGGATCGCACTGGATCTACAAGATCAAGCACGGTGCAGATGGTAGCATCAAGAAATACAAGGCAAGGTTTGCAGCAAAGGGGTTCTCTCAGAAGGAGGGAATAGACTATGAGTAGACATTTGCTCCAGTGGCTAGGTATACTTCTATATGAACTGTAATCTCAGTTTCAACACAGATGGGATGGCAGATCCATCAAATGGATGTCAAGACAACATTCCTAAATGGCGAGTTGAAAGAGGAGGTATACATAGAACAATCGAAAGGCTTTGTAGCACAAAACAAAAAGACCCATGTGTGTAGATTGAAGAGAGTTTTGTACGGACTCAAGCAAGATCCTAGAGCATGGTATGAGCACATTGATAGTTACTTGTAGGAAACGGGCTTTGTGAAGAGTGAGGCAGATGCTAACCTCTACTACGTGGTGGTTGGGGGTGAGATTCTCATTCTTGTTCTATATGTGTATGACTTGTTTCTAACAGGTTCACTGGGGCTCATAGAAGAGTGCAAGAGGGACCTTGCAGAAGAGTTCAAGATGAAGGATTTGGGACTTATGCAATAATTTATAGGCATGGAGGTATGGCAGACAGATGGAGAGATTTTCCTTGGACAAGGGAAATATTGTATAGAAATCTTGAAAAGGTTCAGGATCGAGGATTGCAAAGTCATGTCTACACCTATGATCACGAATTGGAGGAAGGTAGACACATCTAGGAAGAAGGATGTAGATCCCACCTTATCTAGGTAGTTGATTGGTTCTCTCGTGTATTTGGTCAACTCCAGGCCAGATATAGCATTTGCAGTAAACACTCTTAGTCAGTTCATGGTTGAACCAAAGGGAGTACATTAGACAGCGACAAAGCATGTGTTGTGTTATTTGCGAGCTACAATCGAGTATGGGATTAGGTATGCTCGAGGTGAAGGAATCAGGTTGATGGGATATACTGACGCAGATTGGGCAAGTAGTACAACAGACAAGAGAAGCACTTTAGGGTGTTGTTTTAGTCTGGGATCAAGAGTTGTCTCTTGGTTCAACAGGAAGCAAAAGTTTGTGGCTCTGAGTTCTGCAGAGTCAGAATACTTAGCAGCTAGCATGGCGACATGTGAAGCTATATGGCTTTAGAAGTTGCTAGTAGCCTTGTTTGGTCAGAAGGTGGAGACTACAGTGATACACTGCGACAATTAGAGTTGCATCAAGTTGACTGAGAATCTGATGTTTCATGATAGGTCAAAACATATAGACATCAGGTATCACTTCATCAGAGATTGTGTATAGTGGGGTATTGTTTAGCTACAGTTTATACCTACAGATCAATAGGTAGCAGACATTCTGGAAAAGGGATTGGGGAAGACAAAATTCATCTTCTTCAGAGAGAAGTTGGGTGTCATGGAGAACAACTTCCTCACTAAGAGGGAGTGTTAGTTTGGTTAGCTAGGATAGCTGGTTCTCCATATGTAATAAATTGTAAATAATTGTTTGCTAAACAAATTTTGTTAGATAGGGACAATTATTTGTTAATCATTTGATCTCTTTTAGAAACTGCTAGCAACCAATTTTGTTAGGGTTGTTTAGTTGTTATTAATCTTAGCCATTGATTGAGAATTAATCTCGGTCGTTGGTTTTCCAACGAGAGTAGTATAAAAAGAGGTCAAGGGTCATTTGGAGTATATGAAGTTTGTGGAGAAACTTGCAGTGTTAGCAAGTAGTCTTGCAATGTTAGCAAGGGTGCAATGATAGCGTTGGGATAGTAGCGGGGTGGAATCTTAGCAGGAGAAATTGGGAGGTTGTCGAAGCTCTGCCAGTAAGAGGCAAGCAGTATTTGTATCTCTTGATTTGCTATAGTTAATATATATTCCTCATCTACAGTATTGGTTTTCCCTTCAGGGTTTTCCTAGGGACAATTGTCCGAAAATATTGTGTCACTATGTTGCATATTTCTTTTTGCGTGTTTTTATTTTTGAAGTTGCAGTTGCGTTATTTTTCAGTATTTCGCAGTTAAATAATCTTTATGAGATAGGAGATTAATAATCAGTAACTGTAATAGAATTTTGACAGGGACAAGACTTTGAGATAATTCCATTTGGATCGGGAAGAAGAATTTGTCCAAGGCTTCCACTGGCAAGTCGTATGGTTAATTTTGTTTTGGCTTCTTTACTTCATTCCTTTGAGTGGATACTTCCAGATGGGATGAACTCTGAGCAATTGGACATGGCAGATGAGTTTGGACTTACTTAAAAAAATGCAGAGGATTTAAAGGCAATCCTTGAGCCATGCTTGCCGCATCATCTATACTAGCGGTGGATGCAGGTGTATTAAGATAGAATGTTAGCATTTCTAGTTGTGTATATATATTTTAAAAGCATAATTTTGTTGGTATGTGGAGTTGAGTGTTACTTCTATAACACATTTACAAAATACTCCTATTATGGTGTAATTATGAAATTGTTATTTTTATTTTTATTATGTTTTGAGGTGTTTTTATAGAAATTATATATTGAAATAAAAGCATTTTATGTCGTGAGGATGTTTGTATTTTTTAGTTTTTAATTTTTAATTTTGACAAATCAAAATAAATTATAATATCTTATTCAAAGTAAAATAAAAAATTATATTTTTTAAAATTAAAAAACATAATATATACATACAAACTAATAATATTATTTTTATATATAGAAAAAAATCATAAAATATTAATCATTCATATATAATATATATAAGAAATTATTTTATATGTACAATATATATTATTTAAGAATATAAATAATATCATATATAAAAACTAAAAAGGAAAACACCTCATGGACAAGGAATTTCAATTATTGTATGAAATTCCCATCCTTGAGATAGCTCTTTATTCTTAGGAACAAATGTTAGAAGTCAAGACGACTAGGTCATCTATTCTTCATCATGTTTCCCCTAACTCTTGCAAATATATTTCCCCCAGTGATATAAATATGATTGGAGATAAGATGTAGAAACTCATTTTGTGGATATGGTGGACTACCTAATACTTCAAGAGGGCTCTAAAATAGGTGATAAAGCAACAAAAGAGTATGATAGAAATTTAAATAAGGATTACAATAAAAATCTAGAATAAGATTTCTCACAAACTCTCTCAATATCCCAAACTGAGTGAGAGGAAGTTAAGGCTTTCTCCATATCCCTATCAAAAAGAGGTAAAACCTTCAATGGTAAAAAATAATTAAGCAAAAATAGTCGCTAGCATACAAAAGATATTGGAAAAAGATTTTAAATCTAAAATGGCAGTAAAAGTAGTTCTAGAAATAGAAATAAGATCGCGAGGGCGGTGAAGATTCTCTTATGAAATGTTAGGGGCTTAAATGCCCCTATCAAAAAGTACTTAATTAAGTGCCAATTAGAATTTGAAAACTCATCCATCATCCTGTTACAAGAAACAAAGTTCTCCTCGACACAAATCAAAGAGGTTTTTTATTTATGAAAGAAATGGCAGTTCCTCCAATCCCCAATTCAAGGTTCCTCAAGAGGTTTAGATACTTTATTGAATGATAAATAATATTAGGTAGAATTGAATGCATCATCTCAAAATTAGATCCTAACTAAAGTCTCTTCTTTTGATATGTCCTTCTAATTGTTTAATGTTTATGCTCCTCCAACAATAAACAAAAAAAATACTATGGGACACTATCTCTGCAGTCTTATGACTCTTAAAAGAAATAAACGCTCTCTAGAGAAGACTTTAATGCAATTTTAAACCCATGTGAAAAACGAGGTGGCATTATCCCCCCTCCTAACATCTTGAAAGATATTTTAAATTTTGCATCAGACAATGATCTTTTGGACTGCCCTCCTCAAAATGGTCTCTTCACCCGGACCAACAAGTGTAGTAACTTCATATCAGCAGATGGTTTGCCCAAATATCTCCTTTTTAATTACAGATCACGTCCCTATACAAGTGGAATACAAAAGTCATTAATTATGTCCGTTGCATTCAACTGTGGGAGGTGGAATGCTGCACGCCAGAACTTGGATTTTTATCACCCGGAGAGAAAATATAACAAGGGACAAAAGGCATGCTTTGAAAAGAGGCGACATCGTGGCCTTATGCTACAAGAAAGTTTCACATGCAGTTTCTAGTATTTGTGTATGTATATATACAAGTCTGGGAGTTCAATCAACTAGATAGGCACCTGCGACATAAAAGGAGATTACTGTGGTTGCCTCGTAATCATACGCGGTATTTCTTTCGAGGTCTCTCTTTTTTTGGCCCTTTTTTAAAGAGATTAAAAACTGACTGAGCACGAGGTAACGATATTATTAAATATTATTTAAATTATGTTATTATTATTATATAATAATTACTATGATGATAAAATATTAAATATAATAATTTTTAGTTTATCGTTATTATATACGATATTATTTAAATTATTAAGAGATATATTATATTTTAAACATTTTTTTTTAAAATTATCATTAAATATTTGATTGAATAATAATTTCAATAATATATCATATTTTAATGATAATTATTCAATATATAATATATTAATCATTTAAATGATAGTAATAATAATTATTTAAATATTTAATAATAATGATAATCATTATATTAATAATTAATATAGTTTAAATAATATGAAATAATATTTTATGTTAGTTTAAATTTTTTATCTTATTGTCTCATGTAGAACTTTTATTTTTACATAATAATGTTGTTTGTCAAAAACAAATAATATGAGATGAAAGTAAAATGTATTTATTAGCAACAAAAGTAATTAGGAATGTAAATGAAAATTGGAAGAGGGGTCCTCATTGAATAAAACACACTAGTCATTTCTTATTGTGTGTTATTTAAGCCCAATTTTAAAAAGTAGTATATCTATTGAGCTCTCCAGTGCATATATACATGTCTTAATTAAAAGTGCTCTATTATATTGAAAAGACTAGTTTTAATACAATGAGATAGTTTTAGTTATAGAATAATATATTTTAAAATATTTTTAGTTTAGAGTATTTATAAAGAAATTTTTATTAATAATTATGTGAGAGAAGTTTAAATTAAATATGTGGACAAAATAATTTGGAAGAGAAAAGTAATACGAGAGAAAATGATCAAATATATGAGTGCATTTATTGTGATGAAATATAAAGTATCTATTCTCACAAGTAAGAAGATCAGTTAATCATATGGTAACACATAAGATAATTAATACGTGTCTTGACATACAAGTTTCAATCAAACTTTTATGGGTTGTTTTCAGACATTTCAATTGATGTAGCTAGCTTCTCAAATAATAACTTTAAACTTTTAGCTCCCATACAATAATATATTAAAACAAATGTAAAAATTCAAATTATAGTTTAAAGCTTATCCATGTGAAATCAAAATCAAATGAAAATAAAAATATCTACTACTAGTTGAAAACTAAATCACACTAAATTAAATGTGACACAAAATAAGTAAACGATCCAAAATAAATATGAAAAGAAAATTAAAAAATCTACATAATATCACGTTACTCCGTATATAAAAACATTTAAATTAATACTTAAATAAAACGTTACAAAATTTCCTATCGACCACTAAATAAATATCCTATTATGGCCTGTTGAATTGACGCGCACCAGGTGGGTAACAAAGTCGGCTAGTGAGGAAGTGAATACACTCTAGTCTAAAGTAAGATATACCAATGAAAATGTAGGCGATAAAAGTCTTTACCCACAATTAAGGCGGAAGTATCTAGTAAGACCAGTCGTTTTATAATGGATGAATCGACCCCGCCCACGTTGTCCTTTGCAACATTTGCCAAGTCATCACTCGAATGTCATGAAATATGGTAGAGGGACCTAGAGTTTGTGCCTCAGCTTAATGTTTGGTTGAAAAAAAGCCCCATGCATCTTAGGCTCTAGAATGTACTAGTTGGAAAAAAAAAAAAGGTTAACCTTTCATGAAACAATAAGTAAAACAAAATTGAATGCGACTTATTTTAAAAATATTTTCTTCTAAAAGACAAATATTCAATACAAACGGAAGAGTTAAAGGCAGTCTATGTAATCTTATGACACTGAAAAGAAGAAAATGCTTTGTAGGGAGCATACTGGCCCCACAATTAAGTAGAGCCCTTATATGTGTTTTGTGATCATTATCCTTTGATTTATCCTTCTTGGGGGCATGTGCTTCTGTATTGGATGAATGTATACTACCTTAGAGAAATTTCTCCCATTGTTGCGTACGCAATCGTTTTAATGTGGGGGCAAGACTCTGCTCAATATTTCACTTTTTGCGCATCTTGATACTCACGTTACTTTGTAAACTGAGTCTTTTGCTGGGTAATTTTGGTATTTTTCTTTCCACATGACTCATAGTAAGAGAACCTTACTAGACATGTAGTCATGGTTCTCTTTCTATCTCTTTCTTATGATGTCCCATTTATCTTGAGGGTGGTTGCAAGAAGTTGACTCCCATTTTTGGAAAAAAACTAGAAGTATTTTCCCTATTTTTCAATTTTCTTGTCGATTGATGTTAAAATTTGAGGCACTTAGAGATTGAATCTCAGAAAACTTCAGTAATAGAAAATGTAGTGCTCAGAGTCTAATTTTCAAATATGTAATTTATACTTGCATGGTATAAATTTATTTTTGGTAGGCATGTTTAAAAACCACTTTTTCAAGATGCCTGTTTCAGGACCATACCACACATATGCATGACCACCATATTTTGATGTAAATAAATGAATTTTTACAAATCCTTCTAGAAAAAGATACCTAAGACACCAAATATTGATTATAATATTTTTTCTTATTTTTTTATTGAATATTTTTTTCTATTTACTTTTAATTAACTATAAAGTACATTTTCAAAACGTCTGGTATACGACCACCATAATTTGATGAAAATTTCATATTTTTAATTTTTTTTTAATCTTCAAAAGAATTTTATGTAGATTGATTTCATATAATTTATTTCCAAAAAACCAAAAACCAAAAAGTTATTAAACTTTTATTGATCCTCACTATTTTACATTTAGGTACCACTTTTGACAAACTAATTGTCTTTAAAGATATTTTCAAAGGGGTGTCTAAGGGAACCGTACCCAAAATAGGTTTTTATAATATTTCTGTACAATTATCTAATTAAATAATCCCAAAATCTATTTAACCATCTATTGAAGAAAATAACGTAATAGTTTAGGTTTGTATTAGCTAAATACAAGGCGTGGTGTTACAAATAGAGAAATGTATATAGTAATACACACCGACATAGACATGTATATGTAGACACCTAAAAGTGTCTCATTAATTTTACACTAATTATTCATCTATTTAATTAAGTTATTCTTTAATTATTTGATTAAACTAACTATTTCTTCTAATCATCGCCCTTCAACATTTCTAATTATTATATTTCTATTCTCAAATCATTTTAATCAGTTAACCATATCTCAATTGTTAATTAAATATCAATTATTTAAGTAATTACAACCTTTTCCTTAGTTAAATAATATTTATTATTTAATTAATTCTATTTCCTAAGTTTAAATTATTTCATTTAAATTATTTAAATTAATTAACTAAATTCCTCCAATTCCCCAAATTATAATTCCATCTAATTTCATCTCATTTCCCCCAAATTTGAATTTCAATTAATTTCATCTAATTTCATATTTCCAAATTAACATTTTCCCCAAATCTGAATTTCAGATAATTTCATGTGCATTTTAGCATTCGAATGACTGAATTCAAATCCAAATTGAAAATGAAAATGAAATTCAATTTCAAATTCCTACAACACATGCTAAAATCAGAACTGATTGATCAAATCAGTTAACTTATCAATCATGCTTTTTAACTCAAAATTATCTTTTTATGACTAATCCATCAATTCAGTCATCTCCCTAGTCTATTCAGTTCACTAATCAATCAAATGAGTTTACTAATCCATCTATTCAGCTCACTCTCCAGTCAATCTAGTTGACTACTCAATCAAATGAGTTAACAAATCAACCAATTCTGTTAACCGATCAATCAATTTCAGTTGTCTCCCAATCAACACTTGAGTTCAAATCCTCACTTCCTTTGTGTTGAAAATCTATAAATTCAACATCGTTTTCTCATTTTAAGCTAGAATCGCAGTCTTCAAAATATTTGTGTTAATCATATGCAGGAATCCCTGTGCAATAGCTAAGAGCCACCTACCACACAAATTAGAGAAGAACAATTGAAGCCATGTTGCATCAATTGAGGGAGTTTTTAATTAGTTTCATTTCATAATTCAATTGATGTTAGCTTTATTTCATTGTAATTTAGCAGTAATTTGATTAGATTAGAATTGTGATTCACTCTTTGATATCTGATTATGCAATTTATGCTTATTTACTGTCTGAGTACATTTGGTGAGCCCGACGTGAAGTATGCTAACCTTCACTTTTTTTAAAAAAAGATTTTGCAGATCTGTACATGCATAGGAATCTTGAATTCGCACTTGCATTCACAGAAATTTACAATTGCTCATACAATTTCGCAATTGCTATCAAATAATTTTGCAATTGCTCAGACAACACATTGAAATTGCTTAAACATCTTGCAATTTATTTAAAGGGTTGCAAATTTAAAAATTCTTTTGTCGTTTCTTTATTATCTAATCTTGCACACCTAACCCGGAAATTTCATCAAATTCAGGAAAATTTAATTTCTGCATATAAGATGTATTTAATCCAATGGCAGGGAAGGTGACTTTCAGAATTTCAGGTGCAAGGAAGGCAAAACAACATAGGAGAAAACAAAGGACATATCAAAGAATCTTAAAGGCAGAAAGGGAGCTCCGTGAGATCAAAGAAAAAGAGGAAATTGCTCAATATCATAGGAACATCCACTGTTTCTTAACCAAGTACAAGTTTTTTGATGAAATTGATGTGATGGCTCTCGTCATGTGGGACAATGTCATTGCAGAATAACCCTTCTGTCTTCTATCTTTATCTTCTTTTTAAAAAAGAAAAATTAATTTAAAAAATAATAATAATATTTTTTACTGTAAGCAATTGATCTTATATCAATTCGTAATTGAGAAGTCATGACATTGCAATTGCTTAAACATTAATTGACAATTTTTGATACATCAATTCGCATTGGCTGTGTAGTTAATTCACAGTTGTTAGATTAAGTTTTCCTTTTACTATTCTATTTCAATTCTGGTTTTTACCGGAATATCTTTTTGTTTGTAAAAAGATAGAACTATGTAATTGGAATACTAGGCTAGATATCCCCCCATGTGCTGACTAACTTCATTTTCTATAGGGGTAGCTTAGAAACATTTCAATTTGGTGCAAGTAAAATGAACCACAAAAAAACTTGTATCTTATTCCACAATTGCGATGAAGGTTAAAAGTGAACCCCGTGCTTTTTTGGAGCAACATCTCCAAATAGATTAGAAAATCATTGCAATGAAAAGTTACAAAGAACCCTTGTTTTTCGTGTTTTCAAAGGGATGTGTATTATGCTCTCCCCTTTAATGGGTGATCAGAAAATCAGACTCTCTTCTTTCATGATATTATTTATTTCTTGCAATTAAATCCTTTAGAAGGCCTGCCCTCTTGAGTTGCCCTTAGCACACCATTAAGGCCGGTGAGAGGGGAACGACCTAACTGGCAACGGCTAAAGCCAAGTAATCCAAGCTACTATAAATAAATGCGCATGTGATGAAAATCATATTTAACGAGTGTTACATGTTGTCACAACTACGCTATGCCTCCCTCAATGCCTATAACGTGCATTAAAATCTGTAGAGAGTAACCTCTACAGACTGGGAGACCTCCCTCAATGGAGTGTAAAATGCTACTGATTGTGACCACTCGAACGAAACCCTGTCTAAACACCATAGAAATTAGAAGCCAAGTTGAGTTAGTAACCAGACACTTGTTTTATCACAGTGCAAGGGTGGGGAAGAATCAGCCCCCAGGATACACACCATATATCTCCCAGGATAACAGACCAATTGAGGAGCAATCTTCTTTTATCTAATTTTTGGAAAAAGGAAAAAAAATGAGTGCACCATAGGGTGGGACAGGGTTGTTTGAGCTGACAGAGTATCAAGATGTGGGTTGTGGTAATACTTGTGACATTTTGACCTTAGGAGAGTCTATCTGATGTGATATCGAATGACCCCAATATATTGAGAACAAAATGAGATCTTGACAAAGATCCCAACATTCATGGAAATTTGAAAAAAAATTCCCTAAACAATTGTTCTTTTAATGATTTTATTTTTTAAATGTGACTGCTATGTCCTTTGCTACACTTCAAATTCAAAGCATTGCAAGATACAAATCACAACAAAATCAAAGTTTCAGGTATTCAACAAGATCAAACAAAATGTCAACAAAGTTAAGTTTCAACAACAACACCAACGTCAGATCCAAAGCTTTTGCCCAAATTCAAAGATGATGTACATGTTACTTTCAAGTGATCATAGGTCCTAGGTATTCGATTCATGTAGAAGTACCATTAGAATCATCACACAAAGTCCTCACACAAGTCATATCACCAAATTGTCTTAAGGTTAGTATAGCATAAGAATCATACCTAAGTACATGGGTATTAAAGGAGATGGAGAATTCCCATTCGAACAACCCAATCTTGGGCCGAACAATGACCAATTATAAATAATTGATGGTTTAGATAACCTTTCTTAGGAAGTAAGATGCAATCATGCCCAATATGATACAGTTGAGGTCGTCATAGATGATGAAATCCAGAAGTTTGTTCATCTTGATGAGAAACTAAGGAAAAAGATACAAAGAGCAGCTCAAAAAGAAGCCATTAGACAATTGGTAGAAAAGACCATAGCAACATTTCTCAAACCGTGTTAAAAAATAGAAAGGTGTCAATCATTTTAGGTATCATTCATTTCTAGGGTCTTCATTGTCTACATGGTAATCTTTAATGTATGGGTCTAAAAGGAAACGATAAATTTCCATTTGAACAACTCAATCTTGGGGTAAACAATGTTCAATTAAAAATAATTGACGGTTTGAATATCCTTGCTATGGAATTAATAATTGATCAAGACCAATACGACATAGTCTAGGTTGTCATAGATGAAGAAGTTCAAAAATTAGTATAAATAGACATAGACCTTGAAAATTGAATCAAAGAAGAAGTATAATTTGAAGCTTTTCGACAATGTGCTGTAAATCTTGTGTTCAAATTTTGGAATCCTCGATAGTAAGTCATCATTCATAGATCACATTGTCTACACTTTAGTTTTTAGGAAGTCATAGAAACATATTTAGTTGCCTTTAATCAAGTATTGCATACACATTTTAGAGAGTCAAGATCACTTCAAAACAATATTCATGCCATTAACGCATGGTCAAAAGGAAAAAAACCAAATGGATCCTAACAACGATCGCTTGGGTAACCCAACATGGAATATGCATCCATCCACACAACAACAAACATAGGGTTACACACTTACAACAATGTCAACAAACACAAACTGTGGGAAACATTCATCAAGTCAATACACCAATGACCCAAATAGAAATTTTGACTCAACAAATGGAGAACCTTCAAAAGAAAATGGCCAGTATGCAAGTAGGTAATGATAAAAACAACTACACCATGGAGGATCTCTGTTTGTATCCTTTTGACAAAAAATTATACATGCAACCATTTCCCCCACATTTCAAAACTCCAAAGTTTAACAAATATAGAGGGAAAGGGGATGCTCAAGATCATATCAGATAATTCTTCACAACGTGTATTGAAGTAGCTCACAATGATACATACTTAATGAGACTATTTTCCAAGAGCCTTGGAGGGACAACATTAGAATGGTTTTCACACCTTCCACCCAAAATTACTTGATGGGGAGAATTGGCTATTATTTATATTCAACTTTGCCTTCAACATAGATAATCCAATTACCTTAATGGATTTATGTGAAACAAAACAAAAATAAGGTGAGACTTTTGCCACATTCTTGCAAAGATGAAGAGGCCTATATCGCAGATGTCTTAGTCACATCCCTGAAGCAGAGCAAGTAGACATCTTCAATAAAAATCTTGTGCCTCCGATTAAGTATCCATTACAATTGCAATGCCTGAATAATTTTAAAGACATAACTGGAAAAAGGCATCAAATATGACAAAGGACTATCAAAACAAGGGATATTGAAACACCACAAGGATAGTGGACCAACCACCATCACAAACAATGAAGAAAATATTTTTGGTCTAGAAACAAAAATGTCACAAATGATGGAGTTTTTGATGCAAGGGTTGTAAATAGAGCTCAACAAACAGTATCTCTACAAGGACCAACTGATTTTACCAATAAGAACCAATTTTAGACAAACAACACCAATGCACTACAATCAAATAATCCAAGGCCACCAAGGATAGGCGCACCTAGAAGGAACTTTACACCCCTCGGAGAATCTATTGTATCAACCCTAAAAAAGTTGATGCAGAGCAATACCATAACTTTACCAAAAGCTATGCCATATGAACCAGGTCGATTTAAGCCCACTTGGTGGAATGATAATGATTTTCATGAATATCACCGCAATAAGGGTCACAAGACAACAAGTTGCTACAAATTGAAGAACCTCATCCAAGATCTCACTGATCAAGGTGACATTATTGTGGATTGTAATAAAGAACCAAACATAGATCATACCATTTTCAAAGATCCTTTCATCAAACATGAGAAAGTAAAGGCTTCTAGTTCTAATACATAAAACAATACTGCCAATTATACCAATGTAACTTTTGACTATGCCATTAAGACACTAAGTGAAGGATATGAAATGGTAGCTACAATCACAATGAACCCTAAAAGTAGATAATTTGTCATCATCACTAGAAGAAAAAATATCACATTACAAGGAGTGTCTTCAAATCGGCCTTCAATAACTAGGAACTACAATATGGTGGATCAGTTGAAGCGAACTCCAGCGCAAATTTCACTATTTGAGTTATTGCGCATATCACCAGTCCATAAGGCAGGTAAATCTTTACAAGATTCAATTGTTGCTAGAGATATTGATGAGAATGTATTTCAATCCATGGTTGGAAACTTGACAGCTTCAAAAGTCACTTTCATTGAAAATGATGTAGCAGCAAACCGACCCATGCATAATGATCCCTTGCACTTGGAAGCTTTTGTTGATCAAAAAAAGGTTCGAAGAGTACTTATAGATGGTGGAGTTGGCCTCAACATATGCACTCTACATTTGATCAAAGCTTTAGGATATTTTGAACATTATATTGATTCTATGAAGAGAATCAATATCAAAGCCTATGATGACAAGGAACACCCTTCTAAGGGTGTGGTGACTTTACCAGTAGAAGTAGGACCAACTACAACAAATATCACCTTTCATGTCCTAGACAGAGAATTGGGGTACAATATGTTGTTAGGTCACCCATGGATACATACAATGCAAGGAGTACCATCAACTTTTCACCAATGTGTAAAGTTCCCATACAATAGCATAGAGATCACTATCCATGGTGACTCAAACCCTTTTCAACATTGTAATTATTTAAGGGAAAGCTTAGACAATAAAGTACCAAACAATCATGAAGCCCCTATTCACTTACAAATGAATCATTATCAATTAAAGAAATAGAGAAAAATACATCAACCACATCTTCTATGCATATTAAAGAAGTTGGTTGTGGATAATATTCCATTTCGAGTACATCAGATGAAAAACAATCATCCTTTTCTCCGAGGTCTTTTGGGAAGCCTCAGAACACAATAGTGAAGCAAGATAAAGGAAAAGAAATAGTAAAGTATTTAGATTCTTTCTCTTTCATTAGATGGGGAGAACTACAAGAGGAATCTCTAAACGAAGATATCAATCACTGGATATACAAAGAATAAGATGACATGATAGTGTTGGTATTTTGGTATGGTTTTGTCATTGATGTCAACACCTACTAAATACTATCAACTCTGGCACTTTGGAGAATCAGTAACATTCACCGGCAAGTATACAGTCACTGATATCTGGTACACTGGCAGGATATAATGTTCACTGACATTTGGAATGGCATGGAAAACACATGGTTATGTCGAAGACATCTTTTGGACACCTTGTCTAAAAGATTGGTTTATTGGAATAATTGTATTTGCATATTTGCTATTACCGGCAAATAGGTCCAGGGTATACACCGACAAGCTTATCTTTTCCAGATCAGCATGGCACACTTTGGAGATGACTTATTATTGTTGTAAATGCATTAAGCTGACATGTTAAATCGGTTATTGCATCAAACACTAATTTACTTGTAAATTGATTTTATTGTAATATCCTTTAGAGCCGACCTACTAAAATTGGTCTTAGGTTATGGTATAAATGTAAGATCTTAATTGTAAGATCGGGTGTGGAATGCGAAAAAGAGTTGTGTGAGGTATATGCGAGAATAAGCAGAGCTATACACACAAACATCATTTGAAGATTAAAGGAGGGTTTTGTGAAGACAATCAAAACTATACTAGTACTGAATCTAGCATAGAAAGATGCTAAATTAAGTAGTACATTCTTATTGGATTTAACCGTCCAATTGTAGTCAGTGTGACTCCTATTGAGCAGTGAGCTCTAGGCGCTTAGCCTTTCTGCATGTGCAGACCCCATTTGTATACACTTACTATCTGCAGTAGTATCATCTGATTGTGGGTAAGGTTTCCCACCATGGTTTTTCCCCTTACAGGGTTTCCACGTACAAGTTCTGGTGTTATGTGTTGTGGATGACTTTGTTCTTTTTGTTTCATGCATTAAATCTTACTGGTATTGAAATTAACTGTTAAAACTGTCTACCAGCATATTAGACTGGTTTACTGGTATTAAGCATTAAGTTGGTTAAGTTTTTTTTGGCTTGAATTTATCCAACAATTGATTCACCCCCCCCCTCTCAGTTGTCTCCGGGACCTGACAATTGGTATCAGAGCCTAGTCCTCTTTTTGTAGAAGTTTAAAAGCTTGAGGAGATCCAATGTCTAGCAACTATTTCAGGAAGGACAGTCCTAAACTTGATGGAACCAACTATGGGATATGGAAGATCAGGATGGAAACACATCTGAATTGCATTGGAAAAGATATCTCCGAGGTTACAAAGAATGGGTATACTGCTCCTACTACAAGTCAGCCTAATCCACCAAATCTGGCTAAAGATGAAGAAAATGATTGCAAGGCAAGAGAAGCAGTTTTGAGCGCATTGTCAGATCAACAAATCATGGGACTATCAAATAGGTCTACTACTAAAGCTATTTGGAATCATTTGGAAACACTGAATGAAGGAGATTCCATAGTCAAAATCGCAAAACTTGAAAGCTTCTGGGTCAGGTATGAAAATCTGAAAATGGAAGAAGATGAAAGAATTTCTGCTTTTATGGAAAGAGTAAATGAAATTGTTTTGGGTATTAAATGTTGTGGAGGAACCTTGAGTGAAGATGAAATTGTTTCAAAAGTTTTAAGAGGATTTCCACTGGCATATAAGATGAAATTTACTGCTATAAATGAACTAAGAACAATGCCTAACACATCAGTAACTAGGGGTATATTGATTGGAAAACTTTCAGCATTTGAAATTGAGGAATTTGGTCCTGTTGCCACTATAAAAATTGACTTAGCTTTTAAAGAATCAACATCATCTACACAAACATTTGACAAGTCTGATTGGAAAGCCTTTTATGCAAGAGAACTTGAAGAAAGCAGGAAAGAAAATGAAGAACTTGAAGAACTTGAAGCACTATTTGCAAGAAAATTGCCTAAAGGTCCAATTGGAAGTAAGTATGAAGGTAAAGCACCCTTTAAATGTTTCAACTGTAATAAGATTGGTCATATGGCCTCAAGATGCCTTGATAGACATGCTAGGTTAAGAGAAGAAGCTAGAAGGACATACAAACCTAACCCTGAATATCAGAGATACAAATTTAAGAAAAATAAAGACAAATCTTGTTATCTTGCTGATGAAGGAGTCTTTGATGATTATAATGAGGATCCGACAGACAATGGATGGGTCTTTGTTGCTATAACAGAAGATCAACCGACACCTACTGTTGAACCGGTAGAGCAGGCCTTGGCAGTTAAAATTGAAGTTAAGAATGAATGGATCATTAATTCGGGATGCTCACATCATATGACTAGTGATAAGAGTAAATTCCTAACATTTTAGGAGTATAATGGAGGTCTAGTAAGATTTGGAGATGATAAAGCTTGTTTGATCAAAGGTAAGGGTACAATATCTCTTGATGGTAAGCATAATATTGACAATGTTTACTATGTTGAAGGTTTAAAGCATAATCTTTTGAGTGTTGGTCAATTAGTTGAAAAAGGATTTCAGTTATAGTTCAAAAATGGTAAATGCAAAATTATGAATAGAATTGGTTTGGAAATTGCAACCGGTAATCAAACTAGAGGTAACATCCATCATCTGAATAACAATGAAAAAACATGCTTGATTGCTCATATTGATGAAAGTTGGCTATGGCATAAGAGACTCTATCATGTAAATTTTGATTGCATAGTGAAGATCAGTACTACTAAGACAGTTAGAGATCTACCTAAGATTGTTAAACCTCACAATCTGGTATGTAAGGAATGTCAATTTGGAAAACAAGTTAGAGCTACTTTCAAAAGTATTCCAAAAATATATAATAATGCTCTTGACTTAATTCATACTGATTTATGTGGTCCAACTAGAACTAAAAGTTTACAAGGAGATAGATATTTTATGCTAATCATTGAAGACTATTCTAGAATGTGATGGGTTACTTTTCTCAGAGAAAAATCAGAAGCAATTGGGAAGTTCAAACTGTTCAAAGCAATGGTAGAAAATGAAACTGACAAGAAAATCAAAATGTCTAAGATCAGATAAAGGAGGAGAATTTACATCTAAGGACTTTAATGCATTCTATCAAGTGAATGGAATCAAAAGACAACTATTAGCACCCCGAACACCACAACAGAATGGAGTTGTTGAAAGGAAAAATAGAACTATCTTGGATGTAGCCAGAAGTATCTTATCAGAAGAAAATCTACCACATGTATATTGGAGAGAGGTAGTAAGCACAATGGTCTATACATTTAACAAAGTTCACATCAAAGGTGAAATCGGTAAGATCCCTCATGAACTATGGTTTGGTATTACTCCTACTCTTAAATATTTCAGAATATTTGGAAGTAAATGCTATATTAAAAGAGATGAGTATATTGGAAAATTTGATCCTAGAAGTGATGAAGGAATATTTCTTGGTTATTCATCTAAGAGCAAGGCATATAGATGCTTTAACAAAAGATTGCAAAAAATTGTTGAAAGTATGAATGTAAAGATTGATGAACAATTTAGAGAAACTTCAAGGTATACAAACTCTGAACCGGTAACATAAATACTAACAAATGAATCTGTACAAAATCCACCAGTACAGAATGAAGATCCAGGTACACTAGCATCATCTGAAAATTCTACTGTGACTGAGGAACAACAACAAACCAAGACACCCCGGTATGTAAGACTGAATCATTCTGAAGATCAGATAATTGGAAACAAGCATAAAGGAGTTATGACAAGAGGAAGATTGGCAAATGAAGAGGTATGTCTTATTTCTCAAAATGAACCATCATCTGTTAATGAGGCATGTGAAGATAAACACTGGATTAAAGTTATGGAAGAAGAATTAGAACAAATTGAGAAGAATAACACTTGGACATTAGTTCCCCAACCTAAAGATAAAAATGTGATTGTAACCAAATGGGTATTTAGAAACAAACTTAATGAAGATGGTAAGGTCATTAGAAATAAAGCAAGACTAGTGTGCAAGGGATATTCTCAGAAAGAAGGAATTGATTATAATGAAACCTTTGCATCGGTAGCTAGAATTGAGGCAGTCAGATTATTCTTGGCTTTTGCAGCACACAAGAACTACAAAGTGTATCAAATGGATATTAAATGTGCATTTCTGAATGGAGATCTTGAAGAAGAAGTTTACATTGAACAACCTAATGGATTTTCTTTGACAGAAAACAAAGATATTGTTTGCAGGTTAAGGAAAGCCTTATATGGATTGAAGCAAGCTCCAAGAGCTTGGTATGCAAGGTTAGATAAGTATCTTTTGAAGATTGGTTTTTCTAAAGGTATTGCAGACATCAATTTATATTATAAGGTGACTAATGATGACATCTTGGTTATAGAAGTTTTTGTTGATGATATAATCTTTGGAGGTGAAAATGGATTATGTGAAGACTTTTCTATTGAAATGTAGCAAGAATTTGAAATGTCTATGATTGGAGAAATAAAATTCTTTTTAGGATTGTAGATCTCACAAACTGATAAAGGTATATTCTTGAGTCAACCTAAGTACTTGAAGGAATTACTAAAGAAATTTGGAATGGAAACTCTAAACCGGTAAGCACACCTATGACTATAAATGACAAATTATCACTAAGAGATGAATCTACACCTATTAATCCAACTAGGTATAAATCTATGATAGGAGGTTTACTGTATTTGACACAAACAAGACCTGATATCATGAATGTAGTATGTATTGTTTCAATATTTCAAAGTAATCCTAGAGAAAATCATGAATCAACAGTAAAAAGGATTTTCCGGTACTTACAAGGCACTACAAATCTTGGATTATGGTATGTCCTAGAGATGAAAACTTTGAATTATATGCATACACAGATGCAAATTGGCCAGGAGATGTGGATGATAGGAAGAGCACCATAGGTGGAGTATTTTTTCTTGGAAACAGACTAATTTCTTGGTTAAGAAAGAAACAAAGTTCTTCATCTTTATCAACAGTTGAATCAGAATGTATTATAGCAACAACAAACTATACATAGGTATTATGGCTTAAACAATTGTTGAAGGACATAAAGGTAAAATGAAAGGAACCTATAACTATCTATTGTGATAATACTACAGCAATTGATATATCTAAGGACCCAGTATTACACTGTAAAACCAAACATGTTTCTATAAAACTGAATTTCCTAAGGGAGAAAGTTGAAGCAAAAGAGATAAAACTAGTTTATCTGAATACAAAAGAGCAGATTGTAGATATTTTTACTAAACCTCTGCCTAAGGCAACTTTTGAATATCTCAAAGATCAGATTGGGGTTATACCCCCATCGGTAGAGACTTAGGAAGTTGATGATTGTCATCAACCAATAGAATTAACAAGAGAATTTTCTTACTCTGGTCTTTGATGAGTAAGCTACTGTATTGGTTGGTATTTTATAAATGTTCTTACTTTGGCATTTGATGTCAAAGGGGGAGAGATTGGATATGGAAAAACACAGGAAAAACACAAGGAAGACACATGTTACTCTCAGGGGGAGAGACTGTTACTTTAAGGAGAGACTATTCATATCTGAATTCTGGTTATAATTTCTTTTAGGGAAATTATTGGTTTTTGGTATTTGGCATTTCTGTTTTGGCACTTTGATGGTTTTTCCATCTTGTGTTGCCATCAATGCCAAAGGGGGAGATTCTTGGTATTTTGGTATGGTTTTTTCATTGATGTCAACACCTACTAAACACTATCAACTCTGGCACTTTGGAGAATCAACAACATTCACCGGCAAGTACACAGTCACTGATATCTTGTACAATGATAGGATATAATTTTCACTGGCATTTGGACTAGCATGGAAAACACATGGTTATGTCGAAGACATCTTTCGGACACCTTGTCTTAAAGAGTGGTTTATTGGAATAATTTTATTTGCATATTTGCTATTACCGGCAAATAGGTCTAGGGTATACACCGACATGCTTATCTTTTCCAAATCAGCATGGCACGCTTTGGAGATGACTTATTATTGTTGCAAATGCATTAAGATGACATGTTAAATTGGTTATTGCATCGGACATTAATTTACTTGTAAATTGATTTTATTGTAATATCCTTTAGAGTCGACCTACTAAAATTGGTCTTAGGTTATAAATGTAAGATCTTAATTGTAAGATTAGGTGTGGATTGTGAAAAAGAGTTGTGTGAGGGTATATGCGAGAATAAGTAGAGCAATACACAGAGACATCATTTGAAGATTAAAGGAGGGTTTTGTGAAGACAATTAGAACTATACTGGTACTGAATCCAGCATAGAAAGATGCTAAATTAAGCAGTACATTCTTATTGGATTTAACCATCCAATTGTAGTCAGTGTGACTCCCATTGAGCAATGAGCTCTAGGCACTTGGCCTTTCTGCATGTGCAGACCCCATTTGTATACACTTACTATCTACAGTAGTATCATTTGATTGTGGGTAAGGTTTCCCACCATGGTTTTTCCCCTTACAGGGTTTCCACATACAAGTTCTGGTGTTATGTGTTGTGGATGAATTTGTTCTTTTTGTTTCATGCATTAAATCTTACTGGTATTGATATTAACTGTTAAAACTATCTACCAGCATATTAGACTGGTTTACCGGTATTAAGCATTAAGTTGGTTAGGTTGCTTTTGGTTTGAATTTATCCGACAACTGATTCACCCCCCCCCCCCCCCCTCTCAGTTGTCACCAGGACCTAACAAATAGTACCCAAGATACTTGTACATCAATATGGAAACGACTTCAAGATGTTACAAAAGCATGGATATGATGGCACCATAGGATTAGGACTACAAAAACAAGGAATATTAGAACTTATTTTACCACATGAAAACCCAAAGAATCAAGGCTTGGGATATAAATATGTGCCACAAATAATAGAAGCTAGACAATGTACATTGGATATATTGAACAAGCCAAGGTTACCCTCAGAATGAATACCTCAAAATCAATCATCAACAAAGCTGTATTTCTCTCCACCTCAAAAAAGAAAGATACCACCAACATCTCCTATCATGGAACCAGATGGTGAAGAGATGAGGAAACTTCTACAAGAACCTATCATAGAGACATCTAACAGTACAGTACCTGAAACATCTGCACAAGAAAACATGGTAACAGATACAGGCTTAACACCGACAGGTGAGCCAAATCCTTGGTTACTCAATACTTTTTCCAAGAGAAACAACTTCAGCTCCTCCATTTAAGTCAGATGAAGAAAGACTACAAAGACTGATACCAGGCTTAAGAAGGGTATCCACAATACAAAGATCCACTCATTTACAATGAACTCAGTTACAAGAATAGGAGAAGATAAGTGACATAGAATCAGAAAGTGTAACATGCATGGAAAGAATCACAGAGTCTCATGACTATGAATTTCCATCTGACAATGAAGACAACCCACTACCAATTTATGATGAAGAAACAACATGTCATAACCAAGTATGGATGATACTAGGATCCTCTAAGACAACAGGAGATAAAGACTTGCTCCTTATGCATCCATGTTTGATAGATTGGTTTCAAAATGATGAAGCCATAGCTGAATTCTTGGGTGCAAGGGATGGATTCCCTTATAATGATCACAAAGCTGGCTATGTAGTAGATTTGGATAGAACTACATATTTTGGAGAAGCAAGAACCTCTCTTAATCATCATAGTGATAATAAAGATGAACACATAATGGATGCTCTACTTATTGATAAAGAACGATCAACATTATTGGTAGAAGAAACTGAGGAAATCAACATAGGCGATGCTAAGAAAGTTCGTAACATTCACCTAGCAAAATTGGTGCAGGAGCACCTAGGACTTAGGATTTTTAGTTTTCTCAATTTTGTCTATTACTGACCCTAGCCAAGTCATGTACTGAATAAGGACTCTAGGAGGATCCAAAAGCGAGAGAGATGAGTAAAATGTAGGCCTAGGTTGAGTTCATTTTTCTTAGATTTGCATTTTGTACATAAATAGTCATTTGAGTAGGTAGTTGACCTTCTTGATGGTAAAAAGTGTCAAAGATTGGTATAGGTATTAGGGAGGGTTAAATTAGTCTTAGACATGTTTTAAAATTCATGTGTGATGACTCAAAATATGTCTTATAGGTTGAGAAGGCCAAAAAGTGCAAAAGTGTAAAGTTGCAAAAAGTTGTCATGACAACTTTTGTCCTAATTTGATTAGTGATGGAGTTAGGGATTGTAAAATGCCCTAGAAATATTTCACATGTGGGTAATTATATAAATAACCCTCTCTTGCATGGTTACCAAGGTTGGATACTTTGCTTTTGTAAGCTCAACAATCTGAAACTACTCATTTTCAAACTAGTTGGCAGCGTTTTGGCTTGTTTTGTTCATTTTTGTAAATGCAAATGGATTGAATCCATTGATTCAGAAATGGATTGAGTTTATTTAGTGTGTTACAGATTTATTAGTTCCATTTCAATCTTTTTAGATATTTTGTATTAGTGTTTACTTGTTTTGGTTTGCAAATAGCTAGTTTTGGCTTGTATATAGCAGTTTTATGTAAAATGGTTGCCCCATGAATTCCACATGTGCTACCATCATAGACTATTGAGACATGAAGGGAAACCACTTGTACAGTGTACATATGCAGGGACAAGTTCTGGAGATGACATTTAATATGACTGTCACCTTGTTTTAGGTGAGTCTAGGAGCAACTCGACTAGAGGAGATAGGGTGAAATTGATGTGCAAAGTGTAGGGGTGAATGCCAAACCCCCATTTAACCTTTTGGAGGGGTCCATGAAGCTGGTACAGAGTTTCCAATGGAAGGGGAAGCCTTGATAAAGTCATTCGATTCCCAAACACCAACTTGACCAGTCACTGCCGGTTAGAAGGCCTTGAAACCTTTTAAAACCCTCATTTTTGGGTTAGGGCGTTGTACGGTGGAGTAAGGAACCAAAGCCACAAAAATCACTTGAGGTTGGATGATTCATTGAAGAAAACCCAAACTTTCTATGGTTTCTTTTGGACCATTTTCTCTCAAGCCCTAGAAAACCGGATTTTGGAGGCCTAATAGGGCTAATTCCTTGTAGCCCTTTTCTAAGCAAAATGGTGAAATCGGTAGGAAGGGAAATGATTGCAAACCTAAAATGGACCTAAAATGCATTAAAAACATGTTAGTAGCCACCTCCACACATTTACATCAACTCACAATAGTAGGAGGTCAATTTGACAAATTGAAGTCAAGACAACCATAATGAGCACATGGGAAGCATTGTGAATTGGTAGGGTTCCTAGCAAAACACTTGAAGAAAACACCTTGGAATGGTTAAGAAGCAAGCTATAGAAGAGAATAAGAAGGACTTGGAGGTCTAGAGTGCAACTAGGCTTGGTGATTTGGCAGAATTGAGCAACACCAACTATGTGAAGTGTTAGCAAACTAGGTGAACCCCATCAAAAACCCCTCGATCTAGTGGAAAAAGAGAAACTTATCAAATTATTTAAGCAAAGACCCATCTATTTTGCATGGTCTTGTGTAGATATGCCTAGATTAGACCTAGAATTGGTCTTACATCACTTTCCATTGCTTCCAGGGGTAAAGCCATATAAACAAAAGCTGAGGAAGATGCACCCTCACATAGCCTTGTTAGTCAAAATTGACTTACCGAAATGGTTAGATGTGGGTTTCATTAGGCCTATAGACTATTCTAAATGGATTTCAAATCTAGTACCAGTATCAAATCATACTGGAGGTAACAAGGCTTGCCCAAAAGATGAATTTTCACTCCCTAACATAGACATCATAGTAGACTTGATAGCTGGAAATGAAATGCTATCACTCATGGATGGTTTTTCTAGTTATAATCAAATCAAAATTACGCTAGAATACCAACCTAAAATAGCATTCACTTGTCCATGGGGAACATATTGCTATAATGTGATGCCATTTGGCCTTAAAAATGTAGGTGCCACTTATCAAAGCGAAATGACAACATTGTTTCATGACATGATACACACAATCATGGATGACTATGTAGATGACTTCCTAGAAAAATCCAAAACAAGGGGTAATCATTTAAATATATTGGCTAAGATCTTTGATAGACTTGAGTAATACAATGTAAGACTCAATCCAAAAAAATCCATCTTCAGGGTAACATCTGGCAAACTCTTAAGCTTCATTGTATCCAATCATGGAATTGAGATAGATCCAGAGAAAGTGAAAGCTATTTTAGACATGTCATCACCAACTATGCTCAAACAACTCAGAAATCTATAAGGGAGATTACAGTCCATAAGGTGCTTCATTGCCCAATTGGCAAAAAAGTGCCAACCATTTCAACAACTTTTAAAGAAAGGTGTTACAATCAAATGGACACAACAATTCCAAGAGGCATTCGAGACACTAAAAGAATATCTCTTGTCCACTCCAATTTTCATTCCACCTTTACATGGGAAACCATTACTCCTATATAGTTGCAACAAACTCCTCCTTAGGCCCTCTCCTAGCACATCATGATGAACAAGGAAAAGAGAGAGCCATCTACTACATCCATAGAACATTCATTGGATATGAATTCAAGTACACACAAATAGAAAGAGCATGTCTTGCAGTAGTTTTTGCATCATAAATACTGAGACATTATATGTTGATTCATAAAGTATAGCTTGTTGCACAATTTTATGGACTTAAATACTTGATGAATAAAGAAGCACTAACTGAAAGACTTGCAAAGTTAGTCATGATACTCAGTGAATTCAACATCGAATATATGAATAGAAAAGCCATAAAAGAACAAATCATAGAAGACCAACTTCCAGAGGCACCTTTAGAAGATGATCATCCAATAGTGATAGATTTCCCTGATGAATCAGTATTTGCACTTTTAGCACAAACACACTAGAAATTATTATATGATGGTTCACGTACAAATCATGGAGCAGGACTAGGAATTATGTTCATAACACCTCAAGGAGATTCAATTCCCAAATCATTTAGGATCAACTTCCCTTGCACCAATAATATTGTTGAATATGAAGCCCTAATGGTAGGACTACACACTGCACTACAATGGAAGATCAAGGACCTACAAGTCTTTGGAGACTCACAACCTATTATTAATCAAGTCAATGATTATTATAATACAAAAGATGACAAGCTACAACCATACAAACAATTGGTAGAAGAATGCAAGCAACACATCACCAAAATCACATTTCAACAGATACCGAGGGTGCAAAACAAGGCAACTGATGTAATGGAAACAATAGAATCTCTCTTAGATACGCCAAACAATGAAACTCACTTTGAATTTCAAGTGGAACAACTCTTTGTCCTAGCTTATGAAATACCATCCACCGAATATGTATGTATAAGAATACGACCTAAATCCCCATGGTACATAGATATATATGGATACCTTCATGATCAATATATACCCCCTGATCTTTCACATAATCAAAGGAAGGAACTCAACAGACAATCATCAAAACATTCAATTATTGGTGACACTTTGTACAGAAAAAGCTTAGATTGCACCTTAGTCAGATGCCTTGATGCTAAGGAGGCACAAATCGCCTTAAAAGAAGTTCATGATGGTATATGTGCTGCATATTCTTTTGGACCTTCTCTAGCAAAAACATTATTGTGAATAGGTTATTATTGGCCTACAACGGAAAATGACACTTACAATTATGTCCAAAGATGAAAGCAATGCCAAATACATGGGAACCTCATTCATGCGCCTACTCAAGATCTTCAGCCAATAACATCACCATGAACATTTTTACAGTGGGGATTAGATCTTGTAGGGAAAATAAATCCTACCTCCTCCAACGGACATAAGCTTATTCTCATAGCTACAAAATATTTCATAAAATGGGTTGAAGAAAATCCTATGACTTTCACAACAGGAAAGCAAATAGCTAAATTCATCTTGAATTATATTATTCGCAGGTATGGAGTACCCATGTGCATTGTAACTGATAATAGACAACCCTTCAAAAATCAAGAAGTGAGTGAGCTTTGTGAACAATTTAACATCCAGCAACATTTTGCAGCACCCTACTATCCCCAAAGCAATGATCAAGCTAAGGCAACAAACAAAACTATTTTCAAAATTTTAAAGAAAGTTGTCAATGAAAGTGGACGAGATTGGGATCTCCAACTAAATCGAGCTCTATGGGCTTATCAAACTAGTGTCTATACGACAACTGGTACAACACCATTCTCTTTGGTTTATGGTGTAGAAGACATTTTACCTATCGAAGTAGAATTGCCATCCCTAAGAGTCTCTCTAAAAAACATTATCTCAGAAGAAAACTATAGAGTAGCATGTTTGCAAGAGTTAGAATTCCTAGATGAAAAATGTCAAAGCACTCTAAATCATTTACAAGGATACCAAAATAGAATGAGAAGAAGCTACAACAAATGAGTCAACCCACGTTGCTTCAAAATAGGAGATATCATTCCTAAAGAAAAATAAAGGAACCTCGTTGAGCGTGAAAAACTAGGAAAATTCAAACCTAACAGGTTAGGTCATTTTTTCATAACGAAAGTAATTAGAAATGGTGCTTATCATTTGCAAACAATGGAGGGAGATTCACTCCCTCATCCCATCAACAATATGCACCTAAAAAGATATTACATCTAAGGGTGGGTTAATTTCATTTTTCTATACTGCATTTGCATATTTCTTTACCACATTGCATTATTCCTTTCTCGTATAGTTGCATCAATAAAACATGATGTTGTCTAAATCATTCACCTATTTTCACTAAAAGGAACGAAGGTTGACTCATTTCCTATATACTTGTTCATGAAGTCCTTAGGAGGTCTTTAGTCATTCATCTTCAACGTCACATTGGGATTAAGCTTTATCCTTGGTTGGGTAGAGGTTTCCTTATCAAGTCTTTTTACCCAAAATATATCAATTTCTATATCTCACACATTAATCAAAAGCTCAAAGTCATTATAGATACCTAGTTGATCATGTGGCTAGTGAAAAATCCAATATTCCACTTCAGTGCCGCTATAATTGTCATACCAAAGTAAGTTTCATTACTTACACGTTAGGACAAGAAAATAAAAGAAAGAAGTGCCAATATCCATCTCAAGGAACATTCACAATGATATATAAACTAGAATATCATGTGTGATAAGAGCTTAACTACGAGAACATGCAAAAAACTCCATTAGGGCTATGGACGCCTACTAGCAATGGGGCAATATTTGAGAGATTATAGTGCATAACCTCATTGGAGCCCTAAAGGCTTGGTGGCAGCGAGGCTCTATCTAGGTTGTTTTTTAAGTCAGAGTAACTCATATAGCTAGTCACATAGGATTCTAAGGGTCTTTCATGGTTACAAGAGTTAGAATAAACTCAATTGCACACACATGGGGAAAAGAAGATCAACATTTCAAGAATTGATGGAGAAGTTTTCCGCGCCTCCATTCATAAATCTTGGTTACATAGTGTGTTAGGTTGGATGGTCGAAGTCTTTTTGAGAATGGATTAAACTCCTATATTTGAAATTTTTCTCACCTTTTATCCAATTAGTGCATGTCAAAGTGAAGGAAACACACAATCATCCTTGTTCAAATAGGAACTGCATTCTGGTCATACATCCTGCATAAGTCATATTAAAATTCATTGTCTCCACATACATGTTGTATATCATTATCATAGGTCTACACTTGGGGGCATAACTGAAAAAAAATCAAAACAACATTCAGATAATGTCTAGAAAAAATCGTAAAAATAAGATAATGTCCTAAAAAAAACTTTAAAATCAAATAAGGTCCTGAAAAAAAAAAAAATTTAGGAAAAGTCCTAAAAAAACAAAACATTTAGATAATGTCCTAAAAAAATCCTAAAAATTAGATAATGTCTTGAAAAAATCCTAAAAATCAGATAAGGTCTTGCAAAAAAAAAAAAAAACATTAAGAAAAAGTCTTGAAAAAAAATAAAACATTCAGATAATGTCCTGAAAAAATCCTGAAAATCAGATAATGTCCTAAAAAAATCCTAAAAAATCAAATAAGGTCCCAAAAAAAATAAAACAGAAAAAATATTCAGGAAAAAGTTTTGAAAAAATCCTAAAAATCAGATAAGGTCTTGAAAAAATCGTAAAAACCAGATAATATCGTGAAAAAATCTTAAAAAAACATAGAAATTCTTGAAAAAATCCTAAAAATCATATAGAGTCCTGAGAAAATACAAAAAACATCAAAAAATCCAAAATCAAAGAAAAACATTGGAAAAATTCAAAATCAAACAAAAACATCAAAAATTTGAAAATCAAACAAAAACATCAAAAAATTCAAAACCAACTAAAAACATTCAGATAAAATCCTGAAAAAAAATTCCAAAACATTCAGATAAAAGTCCTGAAAAAATCAATCCAAAAACATTCTGATATCAATTCTAAAAGTATAAATTAAAAAACAAGCAATAAATTGTCTTGCAAGAATCCAACACCCCAGGAGATATCCATCAAACACTTCACACGAAGTTAAACAAAGGATACAACTATCTTGTAAAAATGTCTACAATCAAGTTGGTCAACTGTCTAATCTATCGAATTACTATCAAACTATCAATGTGATCAACATCTTGTCTTAAATAGAATTGGTACACTCAAAACCAGACAGATCAATCTTATACGGAGTCCAAAACTTCTGAAACCAGGCATTATCAAAATCACATCAAACATATCAAAGAAAAGGCACAGTCAGTCTAACTGCTAAGTTTTGTCTATTTTTTGTTTGTGGTTTGAACCAATGAAGTTCTGGGGCAATTGCTCTAGTGGGTGTTTGTGATAGGAGCATGCAGCCTGTGAATGCCTTACACACCTTGACCCCTAGTGTAATTCCCAGAATGGAGGGTTCATTCCTTATCTATTATGTGTTTGTTTCTTTGCAATGAGATATCTATACATATTGGTTCCTCGTACCTGGTGTAATAAGCTCCATTGTTATACAATACGGCTCAATGATGATAATGTATTGCACTATGAATAAAGCAATGAAGACTTTCTCATCAAAATTTCTATCAAATCATCTATTATCATATCTAAATCTAGAATAAACAAAGGTTGATTCAATTGATTGATCATTTTATATCTATTCTACATCTAACAACTAACAATTATTCCAAACTCAAATTCTTGAACACATATTTTGACACACAAAAATAAACATCATCACATTACATTTTCATTATCATTCCATAATGATAGTCCATTGCATTATAATAAGAATTTCATCAACCATTATGCATCGCAACATAAAGCTACATCAAATCACTGCATGATACCACAATTACATTGCATTCATCATCACAATAGCATAAAACATAATAAAGAAACATTATACCATGAAGTCCATCATCAAATAGCTCATCAAGAATGCATGTCATATATCATATAGAAATGTGTCAAAATACATCGTATCTACAACATCAACATCAATATCCAATCTCTCAACCTATGCTCCCTCTATCCATAGGTACATCTCACCTAACTCAAGCCTGTCCCGACGGCGCTCTAGGCGACCCATCACTCCTCCACTGCTAGTCTATCAAGAGGTAGATCGACTCGATCTTCTCCCCATAAAAGCACTAAAGCTAGGCTCCCTCTGACCTTCAGTAATAGCCTCCTATCTAGGAACAAAATATCTATCTACCTGCCTAGGTGCCTCTATCACCGGCCCAAATAACTGATCATAGGAATCCATGGTGATCTGATCTCTCTTGACTACCCGATCCCTCTCCCTTCGTAAATGATCCCCCTCTGCCGTCAATTCCTCCATCACCTACCTGTACTGATCTCTATCCTCCATCCGCTGCTTCCGCAAAGTAGTGACCAAGTCATATAAATACCTAACTCAATCTTGCAATCCCTCCTCATCTCCTCTCTCTGCACCTACAGACTCCATATCTTGGGGCATCTCCACATCATATCCATCATCCCCACCCACATCCTTGCCCTCATCTCCACCATTGCTTGATGACCCTAATCCTGACTCATCACTCTCATTAGAACTGCTCATAGCTGCAGTCCCTCCACTAATATCCAGATCCTCCTCTCCACTATCCACCTTCTCTGCAACTGCTGCTATCATATCTATACCTCCTCCTGCCCTACCTCATCCACCACTACCTCCTCCACCTCTACCTCCTCTATCTCCACCTCCTCTAGCTCTCCCTCTCCCCTAGGACGCCTACCATATCTAATCTATTGAGCACCAATCGGAACTGTCAAAGGTATAGGCCTGTGTTGTATCCACCAATCACTATACTGTGTTGAGGACCCTGGATCCGCTACACCAACAGGCCAACCCCAAAAAATAGGAGCAAGAGCATACAACTCAGCAATAGCAACATGAGGTTGCATGCAAGTACCCCAATCACCAACCTCTCGAGTAGTGCGAGCAAAATAAGTTGTCACATCTGGAATATCATGTACTTCCCCGAACTGTCTGAGTACACGACCAGGAAGATGCATGTCAATAACCTTGTGACCAATCACATCTTCACCAATAAGATATCTCCACTATCGACAAAAAGGAAGATGTTGAGCATCATCAATCCAACTAGGACAAGTAAGATAAGGTCTCCATGAGAAATACTATAAGATATCAATCTGATGATGCCAATACAAGATGTTACCCGATGCCCTATGCCTCACACCAACAATGTATCCAAAAGCATATGGTTGATCTGGCTCTAAATTAATATGTAGCACATAATGGAAGATAGCTATGTGCTCCCAAGCCCATGTCTGGAGCAAAGTAATGCCTCATCCAACTGATTTCTACTACAAGTAAATAATCCCATGCATTTGATGATACAAAGTGGCCAGAAGACAAGGACCCCAAGTAAACACACATATGTCGATAATCATATCTGTGTGTGAGAAAAGTGGACCTGTATCTGTATTTGAATACACAACACTTCAATTAAGTCATTAGATGCATGGTTAGTAAATCAATAATCAATAAGGAGCAATAAACCATTACAAAGCGACCTATTTCCTTCTATTAGATGCGAGTTTAGTCTTTCTCTTAGCTTTCATATGCAATACCAGTGACTAGACAACATCTAAATGAAGGATTTAATCTATATGAGCATGAATTTTAACTAAATGAATGCAATATTTAAGCTAGATATGCAAGACTAATCTAACATGATTTGAGCAATATTAAGCTAGATGATTTAATAAGGATGGAATAACTAATATCTAATATCTCAATGCACAAATTTCAATGAACCTAGAGCAAAAACAACATGATAATAATATATTCTCCAAGATCCTTGAATGAGAGATGAAGGCCTGAATTTATAGAAAATTCAAAAAGAAACCAACGGCTGAGATCAAATGATGATGAGCAGTCAAGATCTTCCAAGAGGAAGCCCAATCGAGATGAATTGATGTGATTGGCATCTTTTCTCAGTTTTAAAGGAAATTGAACTAAAATTAAGATAAAATCCGAAAATACTGATTTATTCTCTATTTCATTCAATTTTGATATTTAATTGTTTTAATTGCTTTCTTTGAGATTATATATCAATTTTTAATTTGATTTTCAAGATTATCTCCATTTGATTTCTTTTCTCAATTTTTAATTCCTTTTTGTCCATTAATTCTTTATTTGATAATTTAATGGTAAATTTATTTATTTAATTAAATATGCTAGGATATTCAATAAAATAAATAGGATAATTGTTTAAAAATGATTTACTTGGAATGATCAATTAATTAAATAAATATTTAATTAATATTTATTGATTTATTTGCCATGTGACATTGGTGATTTAAGAAATTAATTGTCTGCTCAAGATTAAATTTAATTGCCTTTGGTTAGGACCTTGGTGATGTTGTCGAGATTAGGGGCTCATGGTTTAGATGACCATTTTTAGGGTATTACATTTGCCCCTCTTTGAATTAATGTGCGAGCAACGCGTTGGTTCAAAGAATAGTTGATGTCAAATAGATATCAATTTTCAACTTGATGGATCAAAAACCGATGAAGAGTGAAATGTTTAGCTTGATTTGAAGCGATGGAATTGAACAGATTTGATTAAAGTGATATCAATCCTAAACTTGATTGAACAAGAATCGACAAAGCGTGAGATATCGTTCTTGAACTTGATTAATCAAGAAACGAGCATTGATCTAGAACTTGATTGAACTAGATTGAGCGAGAGACTCAATTGATTCTGAACTTGATTAAACAAGAACTGACTGAACGAAGTGAGATAAAATTGATTTTGAACTTGATTGAACAAGAACCGATTATCAAGAGAAAATGTCCAGCTTCATTTGATGTGATTAAAACTTGAGATGATGTGATTTAGTTAAGATGTCCCTTGTAACAAGGTTTGGTTAATTCTCTTTGGTTGAAAAGATTTTTCCTCGACTTTAGATGAAGATATGAAAAATTTCTCGACTTTTGATGATGATAATCACTAAAAAGATGATGAGGTCATGAGTATGCCCCCTCGAGAGTGAAATCGAAAGATAGCGAGGTTACAATGATTTTAGGCAATTTTTGGCAATGATAATTAGTTGATCACGAAGATTGATGTTGAAGAATTAAAATCAGTGTTGATTTGAGAATGAAAGTGAGATTTAGAATTGAATTGAGCACAAAATGATTCAAAAATTGACTTGAGGATGAAAATGCTAAGTGGTCAACGTCGTGAAATTTTGACTAGGGAAGTGAAGTTAGATTTCAATTTTGATCTTGAAAATGGACTCAAGACTGTCGATTTAGCTTATGATATAAGTTTTATATCCATTGGAGCAAGTTTAAAAATTAGGGTTTGGGCTATATAAGGGGTTCAATGTATCATTGTCAATTTTATACGATTCTTGCTCCGATGAGACATTGTATTTGGGAGTTGATATTATTTGTACTCTTGGACACTTGATTATGACAAGATATACGAGCTCTTGATTTGATTTCATCGTACTTGTGTTGATTGATTATGAGATGTCTTTCTATATGCTTTATTCTATATGTATGCATATCTTTTCAATATGGATGTATGCAATGGAGATGTATATGGATGTTTTTTTCTTTTTTATTTTCATATACAAATAAATGATGAAAATGAGTAACTAGTAATGCAAATGTTTATTTTTCACGCAATAATATGAATGAAAGTAATAATGAAATGTATGGATCTATATAAGATACTTATGTATGCAGCTAACATCTCAATACACAAGTACTCGATCAGAGAAATGATGTTGAAAAAGAGACCACTTAGCTGAGAAAAGATGAATGCCTCAGACTCTCATTCAAAAAGATAAAGAGATCATTGTTATCATGCCGAAATCACTCAAAATGCATAAAATTTAGAATGAATGCAACCTAAACCAAGTCACTGGATCTGGTATGCTTAATTTTCCTCACTGAGCATTCATTTCTTTGCATATGAAATATTAATTATCTTCTTTGCAATGACCCTTTGTTCGTTCATATCCTTGGACAAATTACGCATGCATCCAGATTGCACATTAAAGAAATTCCCTCAACAGACAAATAAATGACTCCAACCTCCCTATAGCTTACAAAAAAGCAGAGTCGAGGTATGTGTGGCGATTTCACCTTGATGTGAAGGGACTTATCATAGACACCCAACTAATTAGATGTTTCCAGATCATTGGATTCATTCCTACAAGCAGAAAACAAAGAAAAATATTATGCCCCCAATCCTTGCTCCTCTTAGTCAAGATAGACTTCCTTGAGTTACTCAGAGGGAATAATAAGTGAAAGGCAATATAAAAGATAGCACACAAAGAAAATTTCATGCATATCTCAAACAGTTTAGTGATTTCTTTTAGTAGTCTTGTTTTGCTTGTGTACTCAATGATAAAACTCTTTAGTAGTTAAGAGACAGGTGACTGACTCAGAGTGGATGACCAGGTACCACTGACAAAAAGATGACTTGGTTGATACTGCTTAGGATGTGTAAATTTCTCATTCGATTATCCTAAGACTAGGACATTGATTGGTTTCAAGCCACGAGGGTCCCAAAAGAACCAGGATGTCATGAAAGTGACTAAAAGATATGTACAAGCGAAATCAAAGATGCAGGAAAGCGGGAATGAAAAATTGAAAATGCCAACATTGCGTTGATAGATGGAGACATTGAGTACGAGAGGCGTCTATTTACCAGGTTTTCACCTACTTGGAAAATATTTTTTATTTATTTTATTTTCAGGACATTTTATGATTTTTAGGATTTCTTCGGGACCTTTTAGTTGTACAGGTTGTTGGAGAAAAGAATACTAGGTGAAGAATTTATTTAAGTGGATGGTGTTGATTGGCTCATGGATTTGTTCTCCTTCCAAAGTTGAGAGTTGATAGGCACTAGAGCCAAAGACTGCAGTAACGATGTAGGGACCCATCTAGTTGGGTTCAAAATTCCCTTTGTTGTCTCAAAATTGTTGATTCTTAGGATTTTCTCTCATGATAAGTTCACCAACTTGAAATTATCATTGTTGAATCTTTTTGTTATAACCTATCGACATTCTCTTTTGATATTCTCTCAGATGATCAAATGCTACTTGCCGACGTTCATCCGACAACTCGAGTTCTTGCAATCTAGATATTTTGTAGTCTTCATCAGTAACAAGACCTTGCAAAGAAACTCTTAAAGATGACATTTCCACCTCAATAGGTAAGACTGATTCATACCCATACACCAAAGAAAAAGGTGTAGCCCCAGTAGGTGTTCTAATACTTGTTCTATAAGCCCATAGTGCAGGATTGAGCTACAGATTCCAATCCTTTCAAGATTTATTTACTATTTTGTGTAAGATAGTCAACAGATTCTTGTTAGATGCTTCGGCTTTTCCTTTACCTTGAGGGTAATCTATGGATGACCAGTGCTATTTTATTTTGAATTTTTCACATAGTTCATCTAGATCTTTATTTTTGAACTGTCCTCCATTGTCAGTAACAATAGATAAGGTATACCATACCTGTAGATGATATAGTTAAGGATGAACAGAGCTACTTGTTTCCTAGTTGCTTTAATGAGTGGAACTGCTTCTACCCACTTAGTGAAGTACTCAGTGATAGTTATAATAAACTTGTGTCCATTAGATGATGCGGGATATATTTGACCAATGAAATCAAATGGCCATTGTTGAAAAGGCCAATGTGTAGTGAAGGTTATAAAATCCCTTGTTGGAGCATGTATGAGGTTCCCATGTAGCTGACACTTCTCACAAGTTTTCACAAACTTTATAGTATCTTTCTCCATGTCTAGCCAGTAGTAGTCAACCCTTAGTAGTTTATGTGCTAAAGTTAGACCATTTGAATGGGATCCACAAATACCTTCATTGATCTCAGATAATGTGCATTGGGACTCTTCAGTTTCTAGACATCTAAGCAAATTACTATCCAAACCTCACCTAAATAGGTAATTAGCGATGATGACGTACCATGAAGCATTTTGGGTTAGGTTCCTTTTCTCATCACGGGAAATATTAGAAGGGATAACTTGGTCATGCAGGTAAGAGTAAACGTGGTTGTAGCGAGATGAGTCATGTCCAATAATAGAACAGACCATCTGGGACTTAGGAGAATCATGGGTAGGATAATGTAAATCGTTCACCAGGAATTCAAAGCAAAAATTAGATTCTTGTAGCTATGTTATAGACGCCAAGGTGGCCATTGCGTCTGCTACTCTATTTGCTGATGTGGGGATCTGCTAGAATGATACAAAGGTAAAGTATTTCTTGAGATCATCCACCATTCTCTTATAAGGCATCAGTCTCTCATCTCTAGTCTGATATATATCATTGATTTGGTTGATGATGAGATGAGAATCTCCATAGATGTGTAATTCAACAACTTTCGATTCGATGGCCATCTTGATCCCATTTACCAAAGCTTCATATTCTGCAATGTTGTTTGTGCAGGGGAAGAGAATCTTGTAAGATTTTGGGATTGAATATTTTTGAGGAGTAATAAAAAGTATTTTGGTACCAGAACTATATTGAGTGAAAGACCCATCAAAGAACATTTTCCATCATCATTGAGTAAGGTGTATGATTGATTCATCCATAAATTCTATGTGATGAACTTGTAAAGCACTGGGGGGGGGGGGGGGGGGTTGAATTGGTGACACCAAAAACAATACTACTTTAAACACTGACCGGTAGATATACTTAACAAGTTTGTTAAACAATATGCATGTAAACCAAAATGATATAACAACATCCACCATTATAGGAGTGTTTATATGTGGAAATCCCAAATAGGTAAAAACCACGGTGAGATTGGACTCACAAGTTAACTATCTGCAGTAATAGATAACTGACTGGTTAAGGTCTACAAAAGGTTGCTCTGCTAGGAGCGAATCCTGTTAAAGATCCCAAATCTTAGTTAAAAGCTATACCCTATAAAAAGTAGTACTCTATAAGGAGTAACCTCAATAGAGGATTTCTGAATCCAAACTAATGGATCACCTGGTTAGAGGATTTGTACAATGAAGTTTGTTACAGCTTACCTGGTTAGGGGATTTGACTCTTGCAGTGATCAAAAAATAATAGGTGGTTTGATATAGTAGTAGCACAACATGCTTGTATAGATCCTCTTCTGCGCACTCGACACTTCATTACCAACATACTCTGTAACTTACCACTTCTGCCTTCACATCAAATCATCACATAACATACCTCCTTTTCTCATACAAAATTATTTATTGTGATGCCAATATATAGACATTTAGATTTCATGTCAACCTCTAGAAGTCATATCACAATTTCCTAGGTGCAATGTATGTAGTCAAACAATCATAACTCATCACAAAAATACTGCCAAAAATTATCGGAAGGATAACTCATCATGACTAGTGATAACTCATCACATAATCAATGTATACTAGTTGGAACAACAATAGGGGTTGGAATTAAACATATAAATCATTTATCCTTTGCTACTCCTATGATAATCTCGGTTGGATCTTCAGGCTAATGCCAAATTAGGTATATCGACTGGTTGTCTCCATGTATATATTGGTTGTCACCATGTACCGGTTAGATCTAAACCTCTAATATACCGATTGTAATATAAACAATTTTGAAGTCACACCAGTAGACAATATGAACATATTTGTGTGTATGTGTTTCATTAATGACAACATATGATGAAGTTATTCATTACAATCATCATCAAGCCAACAATCTCCCCCTTTGGCATTGATGGCAACACTTAGAAAATTTTACAGTAATACTGCTAAGTGTGCTTACAAAAAAAAATTATACACATATACATATACTCCCCCTTACTACATACAACATACAAAATTTTCACAACACACATACATATTTCTACTCCCCCTTTGACAACAATGCCAAATTGAAAAGAAAAAATACATATATATATATATATATAAGTTTGTAGCAAAATGTTTTACATATACAAAAACTTGAAAAATCTGAATCAAGATGTATGCATTGCAATCCTTAGAAAAATGTCACTAAAGTTACCCTTAAACTGAGAAAAATCATGTTCCAATGTCTCCAACAAGTTCTCAGTGGTCTCAATTGTGGTTATGATCAGAGTATGGAATTCTTCCATTGAATCAAGTGTGCATGTTTCTAGAGTAGCCAAAATAGCTTCTGCATTCTTGTAGGCTCTTTGCAATATGTGTACTTGGGGTCTGAGTAGATTTTTCAATTCCTTCAGGGATCAAAGTCTTTTTTCCTTTTCAAGATCATAGGTATCTAACCTATTTTGCAAATCATCCACAGATTTGCCAAAAGCAAAAATAGAATCTTGAAGTGGTACATATGCATTGCATATCTTCTCTAGCTCTTACTCTGTTTCAATTTGCCTGTTATTGATATCAAAATAAAAGAAAGAAACATTAGAAGTAGATGCAAGAAATTTCCCTCTTTTTTCAATAGCTTCTCTTAATAAATCTTTATTAAGAGATAGAGCAATTTTTCTTATATCAATCCCTTTCATGAGCTGCTCTCCACGCTTCTTCCTATAACTCTTCTCAACATAAGTTTGCATTCGTTCTTCTAGTGACTTAAGTTGGTTAGATGCATAAGCAACCAATTGACCAATTTTGCTAATAGGATTTGTCAGATGCCCTGTAGCAGTTTCTGGAAGTAGACTTTTCAGAATATCCACAACATTCTGAATGGTTTTTGCTTCCATTCTTTGTTCTTTAAGTCTCTTCTTGTGTGCCATAGATTGCATGACAGTTGCAATCTTCATTATTTCAAATGCACTCATATTATCAACAATTATAGGCCCTAAGATTCCTAATGAGTCATCATCATCTTCATCAGTCTGTTGTATGACTAATGATGATACCGGTTTAGTAGATGTTACCTTAATAATCTTTTCTTTCTCTTGTTCTTTCTCCATTTCCTATTCAGAAATATTTGTATAAAATTTTTCATCGGATTCCTTCTGAGTGGCCTATGAAACCGGTGGGAGTTGGGGTTTAACTAGTAGTTCCTTGGCTGGTGGAATAGCCACTCCTAGTTGAGTTGTCATTTTCTCAACTTTAGTAACCTATGAGTCTGTGATTTTAGGTGGCTGCATATCTCACACAATATTGTTTCCAAATAGATTTATTGTATCCTGAATATCATCAACAAGTATGACTTGTTTGAAAATAGTGTCATCCTTCTTCTTGACATGATAGACAACATCAACTTGCACAATTTATTCTTCATCCATTTCAAGTCGATCAACAGTATCTTGATCATCCTTAGAAGAATGTATAAGTTCTTGCATCCATTGGATATTACGAGCAACTTGATGAGTCTCAATTTCAATAGGTTGCACCTTTCCACTAAGTAGCTTCAATCTTCTTGTCCTTAAAGAAAATTGGGCTTTGTACTTATCAACCAATTCAATTAACTTATCTTTTGTCAAATAAAAAAAATATTGCACAAATACATCGTCAATTATTTCTTTTTCTTTCTTCACAGCTTCCTCCCATTTATTCAAAAGAATAGTATATAAGAAATTAGAGATATCCTTTATAATATCATGAGGTAGACTATTATAATGGCACACATAATTGATTACCTGATGAATAATTTATTCCTTTTCATCTTCATTGAATGAATCAAAATGATCTTTGACATTATCAAAATCTTTTCCTAATGTCTTCACTATTCTCTCAAAGTTAGTTTCAAGCTTGTTAGTTAAGACATCAATAGGTACAGTTACCTTTAGCACTTCCTTCACTTGTTTGGCTATTTTACCAGTTGCTTTCATTTTCTTGGGTTCCTCCTAAGTATCAGTACCTTCAAATTTTGCTTGGAGAATTAGTTTCTGACCTCCTTTATTTGATGCAGTCTCCTTCTTTGCATATACTTTAGGTTCCAGTTATTTTTTGGTTTGGACACTTTGTGTCACTCTTGTACTTTTTATCACCGAAGGTGCTTGCTCAATCTTCTTCTTCTTACCTTTACCACTTATGGTTGGAACACTACTAGTTTCAACTTTTGCAGTTTGAACTTCAACTGTATCCAATTTTGCCTTCTTTTTGTCCATTAGAGATGCCAATAGGTTATTGGCATAACTGATCAATAAGTCATAGTTGACCTCATAGCTCATGTCTTCCATTTCTTCTTATCTAGGTTCAATAGCCTCCATCAAACAGAAATCAATGGTAACTATGAAAATAATGTCCTTAGCGAAGTGTTTCACCACATCCTCAGGCAATCTTACTCTCATACTCATTTTCTTCTGAAGTTCATTGAAATATTTATTCATTGCAGCAGAGAAGGTGTTCCTCACAGCCTTGATGTTGTTCTTAATTTAGGTAGATACTAGTAGATCCTTAGACCATTCAAGATCACCAATTCCCAGTAGAAAATTATGGAAATAAAAGAATAGACCGATCAACAATTGTCCAAATTTAAACCTTTTACTGCTATCCTTCTTGATAGACTGAAGATTCAACAATAATTGGCTCCTTATGGCCTCACATAGGTTATAATTAGCATTTTCTTCTATCATTTTATAAGCAGTATGCACTGCTGGAGATGGAACACTATTCAATCTACTAGAATAGAATATTCGGTAGCCTATAACCATAGTTGCCAACTTAACCACTGGGTCCTTGATTTTATTGATAGAAAAAGCATGCCCATCAGATGTTGATCCACTTAGAGTGTTTACTATCTCTTTCAAAATTTGCCTTAGCTTAGGTACTTCACTGGTTGAGTAAAAACTAGTTACAACTTGAATAGCTTCCTTGGTTATAGGATGATTCCTTTCTAAATACATGTTTTCCCCATGAACACGACTCAGAATAATTCAGATAAGTTCCTCTTCAAAATCTTCAAGAAAATAAGCTGCATTATGAAAACCTTTCTCATAAACCCTAAGATATTCTGGTTGAATCTTTCCTTTTTTATCGCAAAGGGATTTCAACTAAGAATATATCGACAATGATCCTAAATCCTCAATCTTGTAGTCAATGTAGCTGGACAGATCTCCTTTCACTATGAATCCACTAGGAACTTGTGATAAAGAATTATAAGACACAATTCATTCTACCTTTACAACTTCCATAGGTTCATATGTGATCATCAATTTCTCTACTGATTTAGAAGACATTGCCATTTCAGATAGACTAGATTTGAAGCAGGATTTTTCAAAGAAATACTTTATTTTACCCGCGCTGCCTCGTTTATCGGTTGAATACTCAAGTGCACACCAGTTCAGTCTTCACTAACCTTCAAATCAGATTGATCACTCAAATCATGATACAACTTCGACTAAAATTAGCTAGTAATCCTTTCTTAGTTTTGCAAGTGCTCAAAAATTCTTTCTCGAATGCATTAGGGTAAAAATAACAAAGTGAAACTCGCTTTTATCCTTTTTACCTACTGCATTAAATACTCACCCGTTAGGGTTACAAATCCTAATTACACCTCTTAATGATACATACAATATTGACAGATTTAAAACTGGTTGATAACCGATTGACAAAAAATTATCAAATTTTCATGCATTCAAATTCTCTTACCAATCATTCATTTCAAGGGGTGCGGAAGTAGGTTTAATGTTATGCTCCCCTTAGCCATATTGAAAAGACTTAATTCATTGGTGCAAGATTCTCCACATTGGGTAAAGGATTTGTTTCTTCTCCAGGTAAATCATCACTCTTCTTCTTTCATATTCAATTCATTTCTTCTCTCATGTCTTCAATATTGTCCTTCTACTTGCCTTTCTGATCTTTAGAAGGATTAACTGGTTTGCTCTTTCTGGATCTACAAAACTTTGCCATGTGTCCCGGTTTGTGACAATAATAGTAGGGATCTCTAAGGTCCTGCATTACCTCTCCTAGTTCTTCTCCTACCATTCATAGCCACATGACCTAAGTTGTTACAGATGGTGCAAATGACATTTGTTACCTTTTCCATCTCAAATGGACTAAACCGGTTGCAATAGTGTCTTTTTCAGTTCATGTTACCCCAATTATCATAATTTATCATCCAGTTGCCATTTGATCTTGGATGCATATGTGGTACTGGATTATTTTACATGTGAAGCAATGACCTTCAAATTTCTTGGACATATACCTAGCATTTGTATTGTAGCTTGCATTTCCATTTGGTTTATTTCTACAAACATTTGCAGTGTGACCAGGTTTATGGCAAACAAAACAAATAGTTTTAAACACCTTCTTACCGATATGCTTTTTAGCCTTAGGAGCAGATTTATTGTTATGAGTGTTACTCTTGGTACCGGAGGATTCTCCTTTTTCAGATGTGTGAAAACCAAGTCCAGAGGTATCACCATTCATCCTTTGTGATTGAATTTTCTCTTCTAGCAAGGTAGAACTTTTGTTGAAATTTTCCAATTTCCCATTTGCTTCAGTGACTTGTCTGGTGAGATCTTCATTATGTTTCGAAAGTTTCTATCTTAGAGATGATGCCAATTCAAGATCTAGCTGTAAGTTCTCTTTTTCTTCTTTCTCTACATTCGAATTCTCATGCAAAGTAGCATTCTCTCGCTTGATCTTGGCAATCTCATGATCTCTTTCCTTGATGAGATCTTCAGCAGTTCTCTTGGCTACCAATTCCTGACTCATGTGGATAGTAAGACCTTCTAGCTCTCTCCTCAGGTTTAGCTTTTCATTGTTTAGTTTTTCAACTTCCTCAGCTAAAGCATTAATATTGGCCTCATCTGAAGAACTATTATCAGATATTTCTAACATTTTTTCAGTTAGCTCTCTCCTTTTGACTTGAGAATCTTTCAATTTGAACCTTAGGGTTTCAACCTCATTTCTACTAGCCTCAAGCTCTCTAGCCATCTCAAAGTAGATCATATCCCCCATTGTATCTTTTGGGATTCCTTCCAAGTGATTAGGTTTTAAAGAAGTTAGGCTTCGATACCAATTGATGGACTTGTAAAGCACTCAGAGGGGAGGTAAATCAGAGACACCAAAAACAATACTACTTTAAACATTGACCAATAGATATACTTAACAAGTTTGTTAAACAATATGCATGCAAACCAAAATGACATAACAACATCCACAATAAGTAAAACATCCACCATAACACAAGTGTTTATATGTAGAAAACCCAAATAGGTAAAAACCACGGTGAGATGGGACTCACAAGTTAACTATATGCAGTAATAGATAACTGACTGATTAAGGTCTACAAAAGGTTGCTCTGCTAGGAGCGAATCCTGTTAAAGATCTCAAAGCTTAGTTAAGAGCTATACCCTACAAAAATTAGTACCCTGTAAGGAGTAACCTCGATAGAGGATTTCTGAATCCAAACTAATGGATCACCTAGTTAGAGGATTTGTACAATGAAGCTTGTTAGAGCTTACCCAGTTAGGGGATTTGACTATTGTAGTGATTAGAAAACAACAAGTGGTGTGATCTAGTAGTACCACAACTTGCTTGTATAGATCATCTTCTCCGCACTCAACACTTCATTACTAACATACTCTACAACTTACCACTTCTACCTTTACATCAAATCATCACATAACATATCTAATTTTCTCATACAAAATAATTTATTGTGATGTCAATATATAGACATTTAGATTTCATGTTGGCCTCTAGAAATCATATCACAATTTCCTAGGTGCAGTGTATCTGGTCAAACAATCATAACATCACAAAAATATCGCCAAAAATTATCGGTAAGGATAACTCATCAAGACTAGTGATAACTCATCACATAGTCAATGAATACTGGTTGGAACAACAATACCAAGTGGAATTAAACATATAAACCGTTTATCCTTTGATGTTCTCATGATAATCTCTACTGGATCTTCAGGTTGATGTCGAGTTATGTATATCCACTGATTGTCTCCATGTATATATCAGTTGTCACCATGTATTGGCTAGATATAAACCTCTAATATACTGGTTGTAATATAAACAAGTTTGAAGTCACACCAGTAGACAATATGAACATGTGTGTGTGTGTGTTTCATCAATAACAACATATGATGAAGTTATTCATTACAATCATCATCAAGCCAACACTATGTGAAAAGGTTGACTGTCTTCAAGTGGAGCATCAACAAGTTGATTTACAATAACCTGCCCTTTGATGACTTTGCATTCTACATATTCAATATCAAATTCCTTAAGAACCATGACCTATTTAGCTAATCTTCCTATAAGTGTTGCTTTGCTGAGAAGATATTTGAGTGGATCAATCTTAGCCACTAGCTTAATAGAGTGTGCTAATATGTAGTGTTTTAATTTATGTGATGCAAAGACAAATGCCAAACAATCTTTTTCTATGATAGTATAATTGATGTCATAGGACACCAAGGTTCTATTGATATAATATATAGATCGTTCTTTTTTATTTTCATTTTGTTGTGCCAGAAGTGCCCCTAGTGATGTATCAGTAGCTGATATGTATAGAATCAATGGTTTACCTTGAATTGGTAACATCAGTATGGGTGGATTAGAAAGATAGTATTTGATTTGTTTTAGATGTTGTTCACAATCTTCATCCCAGGTGTATTGTACTCCTTTCCTTAATACTTTTGTGGAGGGTTGAGCTTTATCTGCTAGTTGAGATATAAAGCATCTTATTGATTGGAGACATCTTTGTAAACTTCTCATTTAACTAATATTCTTGGGCGAAGGCATTTCCATTATGGCTTGGACTTTTTCAGGATCAACCTCAATTCCTTTCTTTGAAATTATGTAACCAAGCAATTTCCCTAATGTTACTCCAAATGCACACTTTTTAGGATTTAGCTAGAGATTGAATCTTTCCATTCTATCCAATATGAGGCCTAGTTCTTGGATATGTGTGGATCTCTTCATGGTTTTTACTAGGGTGTCATTAACATAATCTTCCATATTTTTGTGCATCATATCATGGAAGATGGTGGTTATTGCTCTTTGGTAAATCGCTCCTACATTCTCTAGTCCAAATGGCATGGCATTCCAACAAAAGGTTCCCCATGCACATGTGAAGGCTATCTTTTCTTGATCCTCGGGAGCTATCTAATCTGATTATAACTAGAGAATCTATCCATTAATAAGTACATATCATATCCAACAGTCATATCCACTATCATATCAACATTGGGCAATGGAAAATTGTCTTTCAGACATGCTTTATTCAGATCCCTGAAGTCTGTGCAAACCCTAATTGATTTGTCTACCTTTGATACAAGTACTATGTTTTATATCCATTCTGCATAGTCTATAGGTCTGATAAATCCAACTTTTAGCAATTTTTCTAGCTCAGCTTTGACTAGTAGCACCACATGAGGAAGCATCTTACAGAGTTTTTGCTTGACTGGTTTAACTCTTGATGTAATAGAAAGATGATGCATGATGAGATTAGGATATAGTCTTGGCATATCGAAGTATGTCCATGCAAAGTTGATCTTCTTTTTTGAAAAGAGGTTGCTGAAATCTTTTAACTCTTCTATTGATAGTGATTGAGATAAATGAATGATATGTGATGTCTCTTGACTTCCGATATTTACTGGTTGAGTTGGTTCTATCAATATTGAAGACCTTTCTTGGAAGTGACTTGGCAAAATATCAAGCATCTCACCCTCAAGTGCCTTAGAGAGGTTTTCAACCTTAGGTACATCCTTTATTTTTACTTTTCTTTATTCTGACACCGCCATAGTGTGGTTTTCGTCATCAAAACTTTTATTTTTTGATCTTTTGATTTTTGCGACTGAGATACTTGATGCCTGTCTTAGTCATGTTCTCACTTTTCTCACTAGTAGAAGAGTTCATTGGTTCAACTGCATTAAGATAGCAGGCTAATGTGTAGTCATTGGCAAAGGTAGGTATATTCAAAGGTTGGTTGTAAAGAGTACAGTCAATCCATTCAGGATGTACCAAGGATAAAGCTTGAACAAGTTCAAGGGAGCTCACGGTATTATCATCATAACTTCAGACCGACAAGTTGAGTTCCAGAAAACTACCTTGCGTAAGTGTCTCGAGACCAGGAATAGTTACGACGTGATTATCAAAGTTCATGTTAATATTTAGTGGACCTAACCCAATAGACCTACTCCTAGCATCGTCCCCTACTTTAGACTGGACTATATATCATGGTATGACAATAACACGGTCAGCAAGTAGAATCTCATCATTCATGATGGAGTAGTCATAATATAATCTCGAATAGTTGTTGTTATAAATAGTTCCTCTGTCAGAGTTATCAGAGTAATAAGATGAAGTTTCCAACTCTTCTTCAAGTGATTTAGTAGAAGTGTGTATAATAACAGTACCTACATGTTTGATGTTGCAAGTTCCTTTGTGATTTGGCTCATTGATCACTTGTATTTGGCATACCTCTTGACATAACCTTGATGGTTCTGTTAGTCCCTGTCATCTTGTCCATTCAGCTTCCTCTGGACTGATGATTGGTCCTGCTTCTATAGCTTCTAATTCTTCTTTTGTAGTTCCATACTTGATTTGTTCTATCTCATTAGAGGGATAATTTTCTTGTGATCTTCCTTCTTTCAGTTGTTGTTCATAGTCTTCTTGTCTTTTTAGTTTGATTTCCTCTATTTCCTTTTGCAACTTTAAGTGGATTTCCTCTTGTGCTTCATATATGATATCACTAGATTCTTCAAGATTTTTTGTAGTAGGTGTATCTGAGAAATGATCTAGACCCCATTCATACTCATTCGAGTCAGCTTCTGAATCATCTACTTGCTTTCTACCAGTGTATGTAGCTGGAATATTTAGTGGTGCAAACAATTCTTTAATTCTTTCTACCTCTTCTCTCATATCCTCTAGGACTTCTACTCCTTGTAGTCTTATTGCTGATACAATTGGAACTTGCATACTAGTTGCTTCTTCTCTCTTGATTGCCGATTCTTCTTGTTCATTTTCATACTCTTCCTGAGTTTGTTGAGTATTGATTTCATGTGATGTTGAAGGTAGTATCTTTTTCCTCCACTTAGGTTGATGGTAAGAAGTATGTTTCTGATCTGATGACTTTCTTGGAGTGTACCCAAGTCTAGCTTTGTCATTTACAGACTTAGTTTGTAGCTAAATAGGTTCAACAATACCTTCTTGGTGCTTTCCCAGAGGATCGGTACCTGAATATCCCATGCGTTGAATCATCTTATAGCCTGGACCATATTGTGTCGGGGAAATTTCACAATGTCATATTTTTTTGTTTGCACTATCTTCTTTGAAAAGCCACTTGAGAACAACATCCTCTTTTATTTCATCTGCAATGGAGGTAGAGGACTATATAAAGAGACCATCATAAATGACATTTGGAGTTGAAGTTTGTGGCTTCATAACCTCTGATGGTTTTCCCGACTATCTTGGCGATGGAGGAAGAGACATTAGTGAAAGTACAGGTTCTATTTTGTATCCGTCCATGGTAGTATTTGTGATTTTCAATTTATTTTCTAAATCTTTCAACAAAGTTTTTGAACATTCAGTTGTAGAGGCTACTCTATTATGAGGAACAAAAGCATCAACACTCTACGTTAGTGCATTACAGGTATATCTTGTATCAACAAGACTACTGACTTCAATTTCATTATAAGGAAATTTCAAGCATTGATGATATGTAGATGGTACCGCCTTCATTTAATGAATCCATGGCTTGCCTAGTAAGATGTTGTATGAAAGAGGAAGGTCAAGCACCTAAAAGATAACATCTCTTTCCACAAGTCCTACCCTGATTGGTAATAGTACCAAACCTTTAGAGGTTCTTTCTTCTTCATCATAAGCTTTGATTGTTATTATCTTTGTTGGATCAATGAAATTTTCAAAAAATCCTAGTTGTGTCAGTAGATTGTAGGTACAAATATTCAACCCAGCGCCTCCATCTATCAAAACATGTTTAACTCGGTGTTTATGGATCATAGCTTCGATGTGTAATGGCTGGTTCTGCGGGTGATTGAGTGAGTTATCATGTTCTTTAGAGAAAGTGAGGTAATGAGGCGAAATCAGGTGACCCACCATATAAAGGGCAAATGGGATGAGAAAATATTTGTCCAGGATCTCTCTATGAGTAGAAGAGATCTTAAGCAGTTCAAAAATTGATATTTGAGTGTTTGTTCTTTTCAATTGTTAGACGATGCTATAACCAGGAGAGGATGATGAAGCCAGCTATTTAGATTTACCATGATTGTATCTGTTTGTTTGTTTGAAGAGATTGGTAGGTTTCATGTTGTTTGAGAAGAAGTTGAGGAGCTATCTCCTTGGAGAGTAACCTTCTTTTGAGCGCGGCTCACAACATTTGCAGTTTGTGTTGGATTTTGTTTATTTTTTATTATGATCACATTGCAATATTCAGGCTAGGAAGATTCAATCATGTTGATCACATTGTCATTGTTAGTGTAGGTGTAATTGACTTTGGCACCTCCCTTAGATTTTGAGGAATCACCTTGTTCATAAATAGGTAAGGGATCTTTAAAAGCTTTGTGATCAGCATTAGTCATGTGATTTCCAACAATGATCTTGCTAGCGTCGATGAGGTCTTGAATTTCGTGTCTGAGCTTCATGCAATTGTTTGTTGTATGACCCTTGTTTCGATGGTATTCATAGTATTCATTTTCCCTCCACCATTTGGGTTTAACTTCTAGATCGTATGGCCTAGAATTATCTGGCAATGTTATTATGTCATTCACCAATAAATTTTAAAAAGCTGATTCATATGAATCATCTAGAGGAGTAAAATCACGTTTAGGCTTTGAAAACCAAGGTTTCTCTTTAAACCATTCTTTTGATTTTTTGGAGGATCTTCTGCTGCTATTTTAGCTGCTTTGAGTGCTTGTGTGCCACTATCCAGATTAAATATTGTGGATTTTGTTTTTCATTTAACAGTGTCTACCACTCCGTCATTAACAATGTTTCTATTGTTATCTTTTTTGTATTTCCACTATTTGTTCTTTTCTTTAGAACTAGAACCTTGTGATGTTTCTTTCCAAAGTGATATATCTCCTTTCTTTACGAGAACATCTTCCATTCTGAGGGCACTATCGATTATTTTGTTGAATGAAGGATAGACTTGCATTTAGATACTATATTTCAATTCGGGGATCAGGTTATTGACGAAGATCCATCTTCTCAGAATCTGGAATAGGTCATGAATATCTAGAGAACTTCTTTCACCAATGTTGAAGAAAGGTGAGAAAAGGTTCTCCTATTTTCTATTTAGTGTTTCAAAGCTCAATCATAGTGAGTGGATGATGAATGTTATAGGAGTATTGTTGTAGAAAATATTAGATTAATTCCTCAAAAGTTATGATTCCCATAGGTAGGCTTGAAAACCATTCCATAGCATGTCCTCCTAAGCTTCTCGGGAAGAGGTGCATGAGTTATGTTTGCTTGTGCATGAATTCCATACATAAAGCACAAAATTCTCTGACATGGTCTTGAGGATATGCATTCCCATCATATTTGTCAAACTTGGGAATCTCCACTATTGGAGGGAATGGAGGCATGTAAAGGTTTTTGTCAAATGGAAACAGGCATATCATGTCTGGAAAATATTGCTTTGATGTTTTATCCTTGTTTTTCAGTTATGTGATTTCTATTTGTAACGCTTGCAATTGTTTGTTTACCAGCACTAAAGGTGTCTCTTCCTTTTTAGTGATGAGGGTTTCAATATCATAATCAATAGGAAGCTTGGCACCTTGCTTTTCTAGCTCTCGAAAATGCTCTTCCTTTTCTCTAGACATGATGATCTTCATCATTTTTTGGAAATGTTTATCATTTAGACATTTATTTATAACAGTTTCTGTAGGTTCAGATACTACAAATTTGTCTGATCAGGAATCACTGTCAGTAGCATGGTTATTGAGGTTGTCATAAGTACCATGTTTACTAGCTTGTCTTTCTTTCCTTTCTCTAGACATGGTGGGAGATAGGGGCTGATCAAAGATTGGTAGATCAAAAACTGGTATTTGTGATGATGAAGGTTTATTTGGGACGTGTTCTTCTATAAAGAATGGATTGTCGTTTGATGAGAAAGATACTTCTTTACCTTTGTCAGCTTTCTTGTGAGAACTTCTGGTTTGAGCGAGCATTTATGACTGATATGACCAAGAACTGGATGTGATGCAGAATTCAAGATCAAATTGAAGCTAGTTGTTCATTTAAGGTAGTGATTGAGAGAAGTAACTAAGATCTGGTCTGGTTTCAGGAATGATCTATCCTGCGTAAGACATTATCTAAGTTAACTTAGGTTTGATAAGATGTTGATTGAACTAGCTAAAAGATGATCAACAAAATTGTGCAACGCATTGGCAAGGGAACACTATCGAGATTGTTTATGCTCAGAATTAAGATAACCAATTTTATGCTCGTCGTAGACTGATTTGGGCAATTTTGACTGTTTTGACTAACAAGATCAGAAATTCATACGACAGAGTTTGTAGACCTAGATGATAATTTAGCAGTTTACAGATGATAAAGATAGATTTTTGTATGAGTTTCTATCTAATTTCGTATGACAGTTGGGTAGACTCCAGATGATAATCTACTGACTGTGATGTATATTCGTACGATAGACTGTATAACACCAAACGACAATTTTTTTAGATTCGTACGATAGGTTTTACAGAGCCAGATGACAAACTATTAAGATCAAGGAAGACTTGTATGACAAGAGGTATGTAGTAGGACAATAATTTAGCAGACTCATACGACAGAGGATTGGACAAAAATGAAATTATGATAGACAATTTTTTTTAATGACCGACGAAGACTAGTTTCTAGACACGGACTAATGTTTCAATGATTGCTAGAGACCAGTTTTGGACACGAATAGAGTTTATCATTCATTTGTTGCTTTGTTTTCTCCAGTTTCAGTATTTCAGTTTTAGTTTTAGGGATGAAAACACATAAAACATGCATGATATATATATAATGACTTCAATCACAGCACACTAACCCTACAAAAGTTGGCTTAGAGAAAAAAACCTTTGTTTGCTAACTTAGGTACACACCCAATAGCTAATTAGAATATGACCGGTAAGTCTAATGCAATGGATTCTCAACGTCGTATTAGCCAACTAAAAACATTAACAGGGGGAACGATATGGCAAGTGTCTTGGGAGAGTTACTATCTCTCTTGCACAAAGATCATCCCCCTTTCAGAGGTGAATCAGGTAACTTATATCTTATGGTTCTTAGTTAGGAATTTCATTTGAAATTACCCCTTGAAGTCACACAAGCATGATTGAGGCCTATAGCCCGATAAGGTACCAAAACAAGTTGTAGTCACGTAAACATGACTGAGACCGTGAGGCCCTACAAAATGCTCAATATGAGATATCTCAAAAATAAAACTCAATTAATCCCGTCCTCTGAGACTTTAATCACTAGAGGCCTATTTATTATAGTGATTTGGAATTCTCAAGTCCAGTTGTGATTACTTTTTCCCACTATGATAGTCCTGCCAAAGGTATACAAATCTCAAAATTTAGAAAAAGCTTCAAGAGTCTAGATTTCTGATTGTTTGTAAAAGACAAGAGCATACTCTCCTACCTCTCTAATTTTTCTGAAAACACAAAAGATAGATTTGTTCTTTAACCAGATAGCAATTTAAGTGCCTAAAAAAATTGAACTTTAAAGAATACATGAAGTTTGGTCGATTTTCTTTAGGGAACCTGGGAAACCAATGTATCAGTAGTCATTTTGTTTTTGATTCTTTGAAAAGCATATGTTTGTTTGATAAATTCTCTAACAAGCATTCTGCAAGAAAATCAGTTAGGCTTTAAAAATATCAGGCAAACAAAAGACAGACCAGGGTTAGTGTCAGCGTTAGCAAAATTTAAATTCAATTTACGAAAAACCCTGAAAAATTATATTGTTTTTGAAATGACAAAATAGAAATTCATACGAAAGATTATACCTTTTTGCACGAGTATTCTCACATGCCTGAATGATAAAACACAGAGTCAAATAACTAGAGCAGAAAATCGTACGATCTTTCTAGCAAAACCGCACGATAAAAGAAAGGTCATGACAGAATGTCGTACGATGAAGGAAGTAAACTCGTATGATGTTTAGCAGAGGTTGTACAGATGAGACCTATAAGATTAAAAAAATTGATTTTGAGGCCGAACGATTGAATTTCGAGCCCCACGGTGGGTGCCAAAAATGTGTGTGTGAAAAGTGGACCTGTACCTGTATCTGAATACACAACACTTCAATTAAGTCATTAGATGCATGGTTAGTAAATCAATAATCAATAACGAACAATAAACCATTACAAAGTGACCTATTGCCTTCTAGTAGATGTGATTTTAGTCTTGATCTCAGATTTCATATGCAATACTAGTGACTAGACGACATCTAAATGAAGGATTTAATCTATATGAGCATGAATTTCAGCTAAATGAATGCAATATTTAAGCTAGATATGAAAGATTAATCTAACATGATTTGAGAAATATTAAGCTAGATGATTTAATAAGGATGCAATAACTAATATGTAGTATCTCAATGCACAAATTTCAATGAACCTAGAGGAAAAACAACATGATAACAATATATTCTCTAGGATCCTTGAATGAGAGATGAAGGCCTGAATTTATAGAAAATTCAGAAAGAAACCAACGAATGAGATCAAATGATGATGAGCGGTTAAGATCTTCCAAGAGGAAGCACAATCCAGGTGAATTGATGTGATTGGCTGCTTTTCTCAGTTTTAAAGGAAATTGAACTAAAATTAAGATAAAATTAGAAAAAACTTATTTATTCTCTATTTCATTCAATTTTAGTATTTAATTGTTTTAATTGCTTTCTTTGATATTATTTATCAATTATTTATTTGATTTTCAAGATTATCTCCATTTGATTTTTTTTCTCAATTTTTAATTAATTTTTGTCAATTAATTCCTTTTTTGATGATTTAATGGCAAATTGATTTATTTAATTAAATATGCTAGGATATTCAAAAAAATAAATAGGATAATTGTTTAAAAATGATTTACTTGGAATGATCAATTAATTAAATAAATATTTAATTAATATGTGTTGATTTATTTGCCATGTGACATTGGTGATTTAAGAAATTAATTTTGTGCTCAAGATTAAATTTAATTGCCTTTGGTTAGGACCTTGGTGATGTTGTTGAGATTAGGGGCTCATGGCTTAGATGACCATTTTTAGGGTATTACATTATCATGTATGACGCATCCCCATCTAATAGGAAAACCATGGGCACGTCTATCAAGATTCAATAATCTAGCAACAGTGCAAGCAAGCACAACGGTGAGATCATCATAATCAAAATCATCCCAATGAATCTCGTAATGACCATGGATATGTAGATCCTACTCCTCATACTCGAACAATGTACACAAAGCAAGAACACCATCATGACGATCAAAAGTAACTTGTGTACCAAATATCAGAATGTGTAAAATATGCCACACATCCTCAAGTGTGATGGACGGCTCACTTGTCAGTAGATGAAAATAACATGTCTCTGAATTCCACCACTCAATCAAAGCAGTAATCATGGCCCTGTTGGTTGTAACCTCAAGAAAATGCGCTATATAATACAATCCAACCTGTCATAACAAACTGGTATCCTTTGGATCCAACTCACGACGCTGATCAAGACCATCTAGCCTCATCTGTCTAGCAAGTAGTACTGAATAATGTGCCTGCATTTGGAAAACATACAAATGAGTTAGTTACATAATCAAATTATCAGGACAAATAAATAAGAAGAAAAATGCCTTTATTATCAAATGTAAAATACTTATATAAACTGGGAAGTAAAATTATCAAATGTGGCATACTTGTGTCAAATGCAAATCAATTTTAACATATCTGAAACACAATTATCAATTGCGATTCAAAACTTTCAAATGTGAATCAAAATTATCAAATGCGGTATAAAACATCAAATGTGATGTATTTACATCAATTGCGAGATAATTATATCAATTGCGGAAAAATTGACAGTCAATTGCAAAATTCATGACAAATGACACACCATAAAATGATTAAAATTTTGGAAAAAACACACATAAACAAGGAAAAAATCATGCAACTCACCATACCACCAGTGTTGGGAGGTCTCTGAGAAGACTGCACTAGATAAATGTAGCCTCGCTTTGTGACCTGCCATTTCGCTCTAAGAACACTAAAAGCACTAATATCTTTAAGGACTTCTTTCAAAACAAAATAGTGCAAATGAGCTCAAATCAACACCAATATTCAATTTATAAAGCTCAAAATTAGGGCTTTTCTCAACATAACACCCGTGGACACCTGCAGCTTCAACGCAGTTGTAAACATACCAAACGAGATGGAAAATATTTCAAACTTCATCTAATCAATATCTAGCACATTTCTGAAAAACGGGTCTTCATTCCACATTTTCCCGACCACTTTTTTTGAGCGGGCATATTCATACCTTAACATTAGCGGGACATACTGGGGAAAAAAATTTCATTTTCTTTGAAACAACATCATTTTGAAATTGTCTCAAAGAGGGGCAAATGTAGACACCTACAAATGTCTAATTAATTTTACACTAATTATTCGTCTATTCAATAAAGTAATTCTTTAATTATTTGATTAAACTAACTATGTCTTCTAATCATCTCTCTTGAACACTTCTATTATTCTATTTATATTCTCAAATCATTTCAATCAGTTAACCATATCTTAATTATTAATTAAATATCAATTATTTAAGTACTTACAACCTTTTCCTAGTTATACAATCTTTATTATTTAATTAATTCTATTTTCTAAGTTTAAATAATTTTATTTAAATTATTTAAATTAATTAATTAAATTCCTCGAATTCCCCATATTATAATTCCAATTAATTCCATTTAATTTCATCTCATTTCTCCAAAATTTGAATTTCAATTAATTTCATCTAATTTAATATTTCCAAATTCACATTTTCCCCAAATCTGAATTTCAGTTAATTTCATGTGCATTTCAACATTCGAATGACTATTAATTGATTAAAATAAAGCAAAAATGGGGCGTATTGAAAATTTAAATCAAATTCAATTTCCAATTCCTACAACACATGTGAAAATCAGTTGTCTAATCAGTTACCTTAGTTAATTCATCAATCATCATTTTTAACTCAAAATTAGCTTTTTATGACTAATCCATCAATTCAGTCTTCTAATCCATCAATTCAATCACCTCCCTAGTCTATTCAGTTCACTAATCAATCAAATTAGTTTACTAATCCATCTATTCAATTCACTCTCCAATTAGTCTAGTTGACTACTCAATCAACTCTGTTAACTGATCAATCAATTTCAGTTGTCTCCCAATCAACAATTGAGTTCAAATCCTTACCTAATTTGTGTTGAAAATATCTAAATTCAACATCATTTTCTCATTTCAAGCTAGAATCACAGTCTTCAAAATATTTGTGTTAATCATATGCAGGCATCCCAATGCAATACCTGAGAGCCACCTACCACACAAATTGGAGAAGAGCAATGGAAGCCATGTTGCATCAATTGAGGGAGGTTTTAATTAGTTTCATTTCATAATTCAATTGATGTTATCTTTATTTCATTTTAGTTTAGAAGTAATTTGATTAGATTAGAGTTTGTGATTCGCTCTTTGATATCTAATTATGCAATTTATGCTTATTTACTGTCTGAGTACAATATACAATAATAATTTTAAACATGCATATGCAAAAATGTATATATGAGCACAATGCATATCAAAATTAAAATAACAAAAAGATTTGGGGCTTCTTCTAGAAGTCCCATCAAAATTAAGTTGTATTCATCCTTCCTTCAAGGAAGGACACATTTTTTATTTCTGGTAACGAAGTTCTTTACTCCAACAACCTCGTGACAAAGGAATATATTAATTGTTATATAATTTATTAAAAAAAATCGATATCTCATTATATAAATCGATTAATTAAAGTCACGCATTTAATTTTCTTATATGTTTGTCATTTATAATTTTATGTAATTTTAAAATTATTATTAAAAATCAAATGATTCTATTTATCACCAAGGCATAGTCAAAAGAAATAGGTATCAGAAAGAAGAAGACAAAGCCTATAAGGAGAAAAGACCAAATTCAATTTCAGGTGTAGAAAACATGATGGTTACAAAACATCTTCTGTAATAAGGTACTCAACTTGCAGTTGGAATTCCCCATTATTGTAATCATCTGAGTGGGTGCTCAGATCAGGGGTTCATGCACCTTTGGGTTGGTGCCCATAAACATTGTAATCAGACTATTTCCACTGTGAGGTTGGATTAGACTACTAGACTCTAGCAATATTTCTCACCGAGGTTTTTCCCATCTTGGGTTTTCCACATATATCTTGTGTCGTGGGCTTCTTTTTTATGGGTGTGTGCATATTTATTTAGTGTCTTTTCTGAACATTTCTTGATCATTTTATTAGACCTTAAATCTTTTTGAAAGTGCAAGTGTTGAGCTACTACTGATTCACCCCCCACCCTCTCTCAGTGGTTCATTTGTGTTCCTTCAACCATGAAGAGATTAGTGTGATTCTTTATGACAAAATAGATGATTTCTTTAGACCAATAGTCTTCCTCAAAAATAGGTTGATTGAGTGAACCCAGAAACATAGCCATACTTCTTTGGGCCCCAATGAAGGGATTTCTACAATATAGTTTTGTGGGTCCTCTCTATTTTTGTTATGGGCTATGTATCTAGTATTTCCTCAATTGCTAGGGCTTGTTCAAACACATAATCTTCCCATTTGTTTTCTCTTGAGGAAGAAGTAGATAGTAATTTTGGTTTGTCATCTTCCAAAGCTCCATTTGTAAATTAGGTATTATTGAAGAGCTCAAGTTTGGGTATAAATTTCATATTATCATAGAGCTCAAACATAGGTGCTTCTCTAGATCATGTATTTGGCCATTTTCTTCTCTGCTTCAAAGTCCAAAGCATACTTTATTGTCATGACAAGTATTCAGAAGCTGATTTTCGTAGTTCTATTAGTCATTGATCATTTTTTTGTAATTTTGTTAGGTTTTTTATGGGGTTTGGCTCTTGGTCTTAGCTTCTAGGCTCCTCAATAATTTACTCTTGGGGTTTGAATTTAGTTTTTACCATGATCTCTTACCCAATCTCCTAATGTTCCTTTCAGAAATGTTTTCTTAACCCTCTGTAAAATGTCTCCATATGTAATTATCTTATTATTAATAAAAAAATTAGGTTTCAACCTTTTATAAAAATAAAATAGTAATAGTAATAGTAATGGTTTATCATTAAAATTATGAAACATTATTATGTAATAGTCATACTATTATAAGATACAATTTTTAAAAGTAATATTATAAAAATAAAAATAAAATTATAATAAATAATTAAAAAAAATGCATCATACTAATAAAACTAGTGCTTATACTCCAATGAAGTGTAATGGTTACATCGATAGCAAGATATGCTTTGGTAAAATATTGGAGGGCGGGAAAAAGTTGGAAAAACCGAACGTTGCCTTTGTTAGGTGTAATTATCTAAAGCACAACTAATTTGATCTTGATTTGTGGGAAAAAATTGAATATGAATGGATGAAACTTATAATTTTTGCATCTTCTTGGCTTGGTTCTACATTTCATATGTTCTATAATATTTGATGAAATTGTTCTTGTGTTGTAGTTTCATCTTGTTCTCAAAATATTGTTTGCCAACTGTAATGAATTGGTCCCAAAATGTTTTCGTATTTGAATATGATGCATAGATAGGCTTGTTCATTATAGCTGGTAGTTGTGTGATGTCACCGAAATATAGATGTTGACTATGGGGAAACACCTCACATAATATACTATCTATGTTTAGTAGTAGTGTTGGCCCTATCATGCTTGTCTCATCAATGAGGATGTATCTTATGTGCTTCAATTCTTCTTGGAATTTTTTCAATGCTTTTCCTTGCAACGACATCCTAATCTTAAACTAAATTGAACTCTAAACCTTAATTGAATCATAACTCGAATTGAACCCTAATCCTAACTCTAATTAAATGCTAACCCTATTTAAATTATAATGCTAATGCTAGGCTCAACTTCACCCTTATAATAATTAAACCCTAACACTATTGTACCAATAACCTTAACCCTAATTAAATGCTAAAACATATCATAATTAAACTCTAATCTTAATACTAATAAAAGCCTAACCCCAACTCTAAGTGAACATGTACCCTGATTTAACCCTAGCCATAAACATAATTAAATCCTATATGAACTTGAAGCCTAATTAGATGCCTAAAATAAGTGTCAAATTTAAGACAACAATGTATAATTTAAATAAATAGGTAAAATTCAAAAAAAAAGAGCAAGATCTTAAGCCCTAATTTTAAATTTTATATATTTTGAATAATCATTCAAATAACCAATTGATCATAACCCCTCTCATGAATCTAGATTCATCTAATTAAGACAACAAAGTTTCCAAGTGACAAGTAAACACAAGAAATATGTTACTATTTATGGTAAAAATGGAATAACAATATTGAAAGACTAAAATAGACTCAACCAGAAAACCCTAGCCTAACAATAACAAAGATCCACCATAACATATGAAGATTAACTAAGACAAATACAAATCAACAAAATCACAAAGATTATACCATGACATGTCCAATAGGGTTTGAATCTCCATTCTTCCTATCTGCATTGATCTTGCTTGATATATTTTCTCTAAGATTTTATGTGTGCACAAGAGCTCAACAAAAAATGAAAATGTGGTTGCAAGTCGGCTTGATCGCATATGAAAGTTTGAATGCTAGTCCAAGAGTCAGCAATTGAATAGGGTTGATAATGAAAGATGTATCCTCTTATATAATAGACACTATAAGAAATGGAGGGATAAGATTGAGAGGTGTAAAAGATAGATGGTTGACTAGGATTAAAGGGTAGGTAGAAGAAATTAGAAAATAATGAGAGGGTAGGTAGTGTAGGAATTAAGAGATGAATGACATGTGTCATAGGTAGAAAAGGCTAATGAATTAATTAAATAAATAAAGATTTATGTAATCAATAGAAGAAGTGGGATTAATTAAATAAATAAAAGTATTTATTTAATTTAGGAAAAGGAATTATTTAAACAAATGTCTTTATTTAAATGAGGAAAAAGGTTTAGAAGAGGATAAATGAGTTAATTAAATAAATAAAGATTCATTTAATTAATAGAAGAATTAGGCTTAAATAATTAAATATATAAAAATATTTATTTAATTAGATAGTACAATTGTAGGTGTCTATAGTTATTATCTTGTTTGCCACTAGCTTCTTGAACGCTGACTCAAGTGGTTCTCCCAATGGGGTCTATTTCCTTCGTGGTTTGGAAGTTGTTTGAGTATTCACTTGGTTGTTTGTAGAACTTCATCTAGAAAGAATGATTTTTGGTCTCACTATTTTAGCATCGACAACACCATCATTTACTGTGTTTTTGTTCTTATTCCAAAATTGTGGCTTGTCTTTTCCTTTAAAGTCCTCTTTTTTTTCTTTGAATATCTTAATGACTCCTTGCTCAATAAAGACCTTCTCTATCGCTAAGCCTTTTTCAATGACGTCCTTGAAAGTGGACAAACAAGCATTCCTCAAGTCATAACCAATGTCTTTGTTGACATTCTGTGTGAAACTCTACCATTTGTTTTTGTGGAATTTCACAAGAGCATCTGCTGGCTAAATTCCTCCATCTTTGTAGGAATGATGAAAATTACTCCTTATCATTTTGTTTGGTGTCGCACAAAGTGGTGACTAACACATTTGTCTCTATGTTATATAAGAAATGTTGTATAGAAGCTTCTGCTAGATCACCCCATGACTTAATTCTAGGTGTAAGTTGAGAGAACCATTCCATGGCTTGTTCACCTAAGCTCTATGGGAACAATCTCATCAAGTATGTCTCTTCTGATGCTAACTCAATGGAAGCTATGAAAAATTTTCTTATATGTGCCTTAGGGTCTCCTTTTCCTCTATACTTATCAAACTTTGGTGTTACAAAATGTGTAGGAAAAGGAGGCATTGGAATGATTTTGTCAAATGGATATGGACATATGTCTCTCATTGTGTCAGCTTGCTTTGGTGTATTAATGTTCTCCATTTTCTTTTGTAAGTCCTTTCTTTCTTGTTCCAAATTGTTCTTAGGTGGAGACCGACTTCTTGGACCATATCCCATGCCTGAGCCATCCGGTGGAGGAGGAGGATACTGCATATATGGATGATATTGATCGTAAACATGTTCATATGGAGGTCTATAATGATACTGCATATAGGAATCACCTGGTATAGAGTCATAATGAAGAATGGAATATCTACTTTGTCCATGCATATCATATTCTACAGGAATGTCAGGAGTTTGTTCTTGTGTAGTTCCCGCAAATTTGACACAAAGTTTTCTTGTGTCCAAATTTTGAGCATGCCTCTAGATATCCAATTGTTTTGGAGGTTGGTCCTTAGCATTGGTATGCAATTGAGTGTATTTATATGCATAAGACTTCCACAATGGTCTACATAGATGGAGTTGTTCATGAGATCCTTTTTAATGAGTATAATAAGCTTGACCATGTGTATTTGGGACCTCAGGTTTTGAAACAAAGATATTGGTGAATCAGGCATGAAATGTGGTCCTCTAGTACCTCCACTATTAGGTCTCCTTTGATCCATGTTGAGTTGAGTTTCTTGCATAGGTCGATTTTCCACAATTTGAGACATGTCAAAATCATGAGGTATCTTAGTTCCACTTTGTGCCATCACTTGTAGATAATATTGTCTATCTCTTCTCATGATCTCTTCAACCAATCTATTAAAATGGGGATCCATGATAGAGTCTTCCACTTCTGTTGAATGTACTGAAATGTTATCCACATTGTCATTGTTTGTATCATTGTTGTTTGTATTATCCATGTTCTCAACATTTTGAGTGTTTCTATAAGTGTCCATGTCAAGTAATGTGGTATGATCTGAATTGAAAAATATATTATTGTCATACTCATAGGCACACATGTTTGTGGACTCTTGAGCCTCTTTAGCTTCTCTCCTAGATTTTTGGGAACAAGTTTCAATTATGAACTAGGTCTTGACCAAGATGTGTGAGACTAGATGAAAATGGAAAGAGTATGGAAGACCAAGAGTTGGGTGGAATGTAAATGAATCTGAGGTGTACTTGAAATGTCCAAAGTGTAAGACCAAGTATGTATGTACTAGAGTAGGTGTGGCTTCCAAAGAGATGATAGTTTCACTTGATGAGGTAAGTGACCTTGACTCTAAGTAAGACCAAATGAGACCCAAAATTGATAGACCTAGATGAGGGACCACTTACTAAAATGTTGTTGTATGTAGTGTGTGATAAAGCAAGATGAGGACAGGAAAGTGACTTTTTATCTCAAGTTTAGACAAATGTGAATGTAATGTAAGGTGTAAAGCAATGATGGACTTTGTGAGACCCAAAAATAAGCTAAATGCTAGATGAAACCCAGAGAAATAACCTAGGAAGCTCAATAAGTCTAAAACTGTCTGCTCTTGTTTGCTAGACTGTAAGTTTTTAGTTTTTTTAATTCTGAACACAGACTTGGCTATATACTTCACAGACATGGTTCAATGACACAAACGTTGTTAAAAACCGCACAGACGCATTTCTGAGATTTTGTAAATGTAATGTTTCTTGTAATAACATAGATACATTTTTACCCTTCACAAACATGACTAAATGACACAAACATTGTTGGGAACTACACAGACGTGTTTCCAGAAACTAAGTGCAATTTTTCCAATGTGTAAAGTTGTTGTTGTGACAAAATCTGAATTTTTGACTATTTTTTGTGACAAGAGGACACAATGTTGATGAGGACTCAATGTTTGCAAGTGTTTAGACTCAAAATGAATCAAAGAAAGTGTTTTGTTTGATGTAAAATTTGTTTTGCATACACTTGAAGACACAAAAGACACAATTTTTTGATTTTTGATCTTGAATGTTTGAATGTTTAAAAGAAGGCAAGCACAATTCTTATGGTTGGCGAGGACAATTTAGTTGTTGATCGCACATGGGGTTTCCCTCAAGGCTACGCTATTCAAAGAAGACACTTAGATGCTTGACCCCACTAGCTCCACCCTCAAAACTCACTTCTCCAGGGTAGCCAAGCATCAGTCCCCATGAAAACTCCCCGTGGTGAACTTTGTATCTCTACTAAGAACCGTATGGGTGTGGGCCTCTCGAGAGGTCTGACCTCCTGCCCCAACAACTAGAAGGATTTTGGCCTTTTAAAATAAAAAGGTGCTAGTATGAGCATTCTCTTGTGTGGCCATACATGTGTCACTTTCAGCTTTGTAAATACAGAAGTCTCCCAACCGGTAGGGGTTATGCCCTACAACTGATCAAATAAATTTGATCAAACTGGTTTATGGGGAGACATAGTGTCGGTATGAACTAATCAACACACATTACCCATGGTTTTCACCATGGATACAATTATTTATAGTGGTTCAGAAGAGGTGGTCTTTCCTCGCTATCACTTGAGTCATTCCATCCTCACTAGTAGTCCTAATGACCACACTGGGAGACAAGCCCTCTAGAGATTTAAACAAAAAGAGCCTATTGCTCAAGACACAAAAGACACTGGTTCAATTTTAGTGCACCAATGGAAGTGTTTGGTAATATATGAAAAACAAGGCACACAATAAAGATCAAAAACCCTTGCCAAAATTCTGCAACAAATATTTGTTAGTATTTTTGCAATAATACCCCTCCTGCAAGCACACAAGTTAGGTAAATTTTAGATCTAAAAGACTTTGGGAAATAGGGGCCTTCAACAAAACGTGTTGCTTCAAGGACTATTTGCACCAATTTGTTAGCTAGATCACAAGATGTTAGCCTGAAATAAACCAGATCTGAGATCTAAATGAAAAAATAAAACCTTAAAATTTGATTTAAAACCAAAAATTGCAAAAAAAATCTGAAACACAAATGCGACTTAAACTAATGCAGATGCAGTTATAGATCACAAATGCAATTTAGGAACACAAAAATGACCCTGGAATCTTCAAAACAAAAATAATAATATCGAATGCAGACACGATTACAGAGTTCACTGAAGCGGCCAAAAATAAAAAACGTGGTTCTGATATGCGCAAATGCGAAAATATTGAAATGTTGTTGAAAATGTCAGATTTGCAACTTGAAAAACATAAAATCTTCGACAAAAGATGTTAAATGCAAAAGGGACAAGATTCCCATCGGGCATGCCAAAATGTTTATGGTAAAAATGAAAACAACAATATTGAAAGACTGAAATAGATTCAATCGCAAAACCCTAGCCTAACAACAACAAAAATCCACCATAACATATGAAGATTACCTAAGACAATGCAAATCAAATGATATCGCAATGATTATACCATCACATGTCCAATAGGGTTTGAATCTCCATTCTTCCTATCTCCATTGATCCTGCTTGATATCTTTGCTCTCAGATTTTATGTGTGCACAAGAGCTCAACAAAGAATGGAAATGTGGTTGCGAGTAGGCTTGATCGCATATGAAAGTTTGAATGCTAGTCCTAGAGTCAGGGTTTCTAATGAAGGAAGCATCTCCTTATATAGAAGACACTGTAAGAAATGGAGGGATAAGATTAAGAGGTGAAAAAGATAAATGGTTGGCTAGGATTAGAGGTTAGGTAAATAAAATAAGAAAATAATGAGAGGGTAAGTAGTGTAGGAATTAAGTGATGAATGACATGTGTCATGGGTAGAAAAGGCTAATGAATAAATTAAATAAATAAAGATTTATTTAATTAATAGAAGAAGTGGGATCAATTAAATAAATAAAGATTTATTTAATTCATAGAAGAATTGGGCTTAAAATAATTAAATAAATAAAAGTATTTATTTAATTAGTCAGGACAATTTTAGGTGTCTACACTTACATATTGACATTAACACAAAAATTAATATGTCTGCAATCATCAATTTCTCATACGTACAAGTAGATCAATGAAGTTACAAAGTGGGAACTAGATTTATGTAAAAATAAAGACAACAATAGATTTTTATTAGAAACTATGCATTTTCCATTAACAAACTACCCTATTTTAACTCATTAGCCCACAACTAAGATACTCTTGAACTTGTACATGAAATGTTTTCAATCTGAAATAAGATTCCTAAATAATAGTTATGACATTTTAGATTGGAATATTATACTTTAACAAATTGGTCATATCAATCATGCAACACATACTAATGAAACTATTGTTTCTCCCACTCTAAAATGATTAGGATTGAAAAAAAATTATCATTCTTTTATAAGTTCCAAGTGACTAATTGACTATTGTAAGCTCTATTACTACTATTCCACTTCATCAATGCATTTCTAAGGACACGTTTGTCATTACAACACATTTTATTTTAGTGAAACTACAATCAATATTCACAACATGCAAATATTCCAAGTTTCAATAGATGAACACAAAGTATTTGCATATAACATTAATTATTTTATCAAATTAAAATTGACTTTTGTAACTAAATTTTTCATGTTTTGTAAACTTGCAGCAAAAATGTTTCATGGCATTAGCAATGACTTGAAACTATAGGATAATCTAATTGTGAAAGCTTTCACCATTCTAAAGTTGAAAAGCTTTATGTATATTCATATTCAAGTATAAAAGTATTATTTAAATAATATTTCCTTAAACATTTGATTTGGTAAATTTGTCTTTGTCCTTAACTAGGTGTTGTCTAGCTATTAAAGCTAGAGTCATACATGATCTAATACATAAAACTTCTATATCTTTAAGGTGGCAAACCATACCAAATCTAGTATATAAAACTTATATATCTCTAAGGTCGACGAGCATACAAAATTGAGTTGATGGAAGAATGATTGAAAATTTTATTAATGTAACGATTAGTGCTCAACTCAAAATATCTTAAATGGAAAATCCTACTATTTATTTGGTTTCTTTATTGTTAAGGTCTACATGCACCATTTATTTTGATCCCAGGATCATTCTGTCCATCATTTGACCACAATAAAATTTTAAAGAAAATAGAACAAAGATAGAGGTCATTGAGTAGCAAAGAAAAGGTTCTTTTAATACTACTTGAGATAATATTTTTCAAAAGCTTCTTTCCTTAGCAAAACGTAAAGTAGAGAGACGTGTTAAAGGGAGCTTGGTCCAAATACCAGAAAGAAAATCAATCAAAGTATTTGGTTACATAGTCTAAAGATATCATTGTTTTGAGCTAAATGTTTGCATATCAATACCACAACAAGTTGAATATAAGCATTTGTTTGCTTCTTGAAGGCTTGCATGGAGTAATTGAGTTTGAAACTGAAAGAGTGCATGAAGGGAGGATATATGATATATATAACCTTTAATTTTTTTGAAGTTATATTATTTTAATCTCTAGAAAGCATGTTGTGTATTATAGTGGAGAAGCTAGCATATTCAAATCTTGGAGAAACATACCTAGTATGGTGAATTTACCAATCAAAAAAGACAAAACACTCACAATTTTGCTTGCAATTGAGGCATGCATCTTCTTTAAGAGTATTTGACCAGCCTTTTAATAAGTATGTGTGTATCTATGAGTATTACATGTCCTATGTTTCCTTTAGGCTTGACTACGACGATGCTTCAATTGTGAGTAATGACCCCCCTTCAATCCATAATTTTTTGATACTAAGTCTTAGGCCTTCATTGAGACCATGCTTGAGCACCAACATTCATAGGGGTTAGTGGAAAGCTTAATTCTCTAATTGTTTCTCTTTTATGGTCTTTGAAAATACAACCCACTTCTAAGATTCAGGGTTCCTTCTAGAAGTCCCATCAAAATTAAGTTGTATTCATTCTTCCTTCGACAAAGGCCACATTGCTTTTTGTTGGGTAACATAGAACTTAAATCCAACAACCTCATGAACGGGGAATATATTAATTATTATATAATAATTATATTTATTATATAATTTATATATTAAAAAAAATGATAATAATTATATAATTTATATATTAAAAAATCAATATCTTATTATATAAATGGATGATATAAAGTCACACATTTAATTTTCATATATGTTTGACATTTATAGTTTTATGTATTTTTTAAACTATTATGAAAAATCAAATGATTCCATTTATCACCATTGCATAGTCAACAGAAATAGGACAAAGCATCTAATAATAATAAATAGTCAATCAATAAAATTATACAACATTGTTATATATTAGTGACGCTATTATAAGATATTATTGTTTAAAGTGATAATATTAAAAAGTCAAAAAAAAATTTCAACAAATACTAAAAAATTTACATCATACTAATAAGATTATAAAATATTATTATCTAATAAAATAATTTATATATTTTCAAATAAATTTGAAAAAAAAAGAGTGATCCTCATTCATCCACAAACTAATAATCTTTAAAGATATTTTCAAGGGGCATCTAAGGGAACCTTACTAAAAAAGGTTGTCTTAGTATAGCAAGATAGTTTTCAGTTTGTATGGATATCCTAACATTTTCTTGGTCCTCTCTTCTCCTTACTACTGGTTCGCTAGTATTATTCTTCTTTCTATCCTAAAATTTAGATCATACTAGTAAGATTATAAAATATAATTATTTAATAGAATAATAAATAAAATAATTTTATATTTGAAAAAAATAAGTGATCCTCATTGATCGACAAAAAACTAATGAATTAAAATATTTTCAAGGGGCATCTAAGGGAGCCTTACTAAAAAAGTTTGTCTTAGAAGAGAAAGATAGTTTTCAGTTTGTATGCATATCCTAACATTTTATTGGTCCTCTCTTCTCCTTACTACTGGTTCACTGATATTATTCTTCTTTCTATCCTAAAATTTACATCATACCAATAAGATTATAAAATATTACTATCTAATAGAATAATAAATAAAATAATTTCTATATTTGAAAAATAGAAGACAATGTGAATACTAACTTTGTTATTAACTCTCTAGTTAAGGACCTACATTGTTTTGATCAGCATTAATTATTATTATTGATTTATTTATTTTTCTTCTTAATAAAATTTGTAAAGACTTGAGCTAAAGGAATTAATTAATTAATTTTTTATTATTATGATTCACAAAATACCTAATGCCATCATTGTTACTAGTGTAAGGCCAGGAAATTGTTCTAAGTAGAATTGTGACAACAAATAAATCATAATCATATAATACTTTACAACACCTATATTACAACTTGTGGTTGGAGTACATTTGACATCCTCAATATCATTATTAATGTTGTGGAAAAATTGCTAGTCTTTATATGTCAACAATATCAACATCAACTTCCACAATGCTATGTTAAATGATATCAAAATATTATTATTAAGACTGAATTTATTATAATTCAAGTAATGAAATAATTGCTAATATTAATATTTATATTAAAATTAATATTAAATGTAGTAAAATTACTACTATTAATAGAGACATTACTCTCATTAAGAATTACCACAAATAATTGAATTATGAGTGTCCTCCTAATAATGTAATTTGTCTTAATAAGTGACCCCATTATTTATATTGACTCTTTTCATGATAACATGCATTAATTAATTGCATTGTCAATTTTGTAGTCTTCTCATTTTGTAGTGTTTTGATTCACAATAAGCTAAAAATACCACTCATAGAGCATCCATGACCAATTTTACTCTTTCCAAACTCAGAAATAAACTTTGGAACCTATCTTAATCCTACAACACACACAAATAAGAATGGAGAAGGGAGTAACAAAGAATTATCTCTCTAAAGCTAGGCACTTAGATCTCCATCTCGTCATACAAGGGCTCATTCTTTTCCCAACTCCCTCTTCTTTTTCCCTTAAATCCTCCAAAGTTCTCCAAAGTAGAGAAGTGGGTAACAACCCATTCTCCCTTCTAAAACTCAATATAATGAATATTAACTTGCAAGACTTGGATGGAGAGGTGAGACTTGTCACCTTCCCATCCTCTCCTTCATGAGGTCATTCCCTCATTTAAGAGGAGACAACAATTACGACATCCCATTCCCCAAGTCTTCCCTCATAAATGAGGTATGGAAAATATTATAAGATATTATTGTTTAAAGTGATACTATGAAAATGCCAAAAAAACATTCAACAAATTCTAAAAATTTTACATCATACTAATAAGATTATAAAATATTATTATCTAACAGAATAATAAATAAAATAATTTCTATATTTGAAAAAAATAAGTGATCTCATTTATCGACAAACTAATAATCTTTAAAGATATTTTCAAGGGGTATCTAAGGGAACCTTACTAAAAAATGCTATCTTAGTAGAGCAAGATAGTTTTCAGTTTGTATGGATATCCTAACATTTTCTTCGTCCTGTCTTCTTCTTCCTACTGGTTCGCTGATATTATTCTGCTTTCTATCCTAAAATTTACATCATACTAATAAGATTATAAAATATAATTATCTAATAGAATAATAAATAAAATAATTTCTATATTTGAAAAAAATAAGTGATCCTTATTGCTCGACAAACTTCTAATCTTTAAAGATATTTTCAAGGGACATTTAAGGGAAACCTTACTAAAAAAGGTCTCTTAGTAGAGCAAGATATTTTTCAGTTTGTATGGATATCCTAACATTTTCTTGGTCCTCTCCTCTCCTTACTACTGGTTGCTGATATTATTCTTCTTTCTATCCTAAAATTTACATCATACTAATAAGATTATAAAATATAATTATCTAATAGAATAATAAATAAAATAATTTTTATATTTGAAAAAAATAAGTGATCCTCATTGATCGACAAACTACTAATCTTTAAAGATATTTTGAAGGGGCGTCTAAGGAAACCTTACCGAAAAAGGCTGTCTTAATAGAGCAAGATAGTTTTCAGTTTGTATGGATATCCTAACATTTTCTTCGTCATTTTCTTGGTCCTCTCTTCTCCTTACTACTGGTTCACTGATATTATTCTTGTTTCTGTGGGGAAAGGGGAGGGGTAGGACAACGCTTCCTCTTCCTCCTGGGCCTCCTGCTTGGCCTATCGTGGGAAACCTCTTTCAGCTGGGGAAAAGGCCTCACCAGTCTCTCTATGCCCTGTCTTTGCAATACGGCCCACTCATGTCTCTCCGTCTGGGAATGAAAACAACAGTGGTGGTGTCTTCTCCTGCCATGGCCAAGGAGGTTCTCAAAACGCACGGCCACATCTTGGCCGGCCGGACGGTAATAGAAATGATCAAGTGTCTTTCCCATCACAAATCCTCCCTAATTTGGGCTGAATACGGAGCTCGCTGGCGTCGTCTCCGACGCATTTCAACTGTTGAGCTTTTCAGCCCCAAAAGAATGGAAGCTCTGCAACACCTGAGAAGAGATGAGATATTCCACACAATTCGACTACTTTATGAGGACAAGGGAAAAGTAGTGGATATTGGGCGGACGGTGTTCTGCACGTCTCTAAATTTGTTAGGCAAAATGATGTTCAGCACAAACGTCTTCGATCCTCACAATCCAGAGTCTGCAGGGTTCAAAAATTCCATGTGGGAGATGATGAAGCTCGCTGGAACGCCCAATTTGGCTGACTTTTTTCCGCTTCTCCGGTTCCTCGACCCCCAGAATGTCTCCCGGGAGATGGCCAAGCATTTGAAAGTTGTGTATGATTTTGTGGATTTCTTCATACAGAAAAGGTTCGCCTCTGCTAGCGAAATCCTTGAGCGGAATGACTCCAAGAAGGATTTTCTGGACGTCCTGCTTGATTTCAGAAGTGATGGCTTCACTCTTGTTGATATTCGAGCCCTGATTTCAGTAAGTACTGAAAGGATCTCACAAATTTCTGATATTTTAGCCAGAATGTCTAATTGTGGTATTTTTTTCCAGGATTTGTTTGTTGCTGGTACTGAAACGACCACTACAACAATTGAATGGGTTATGGCAGAATTCATTCGCAATCCACAGAAATTAAACCGAGTTCGACAAGAACTGGGTGAAGTAGTTGGTTGCAACAGAAAAGTTGAAGAATCTGATTTAGAGCATCTGCCTTATCTCCAGACAGCCGTGAAAGAGATATTCCGATTGCACCCGACTGTTCCTCTGTTGCTTCCCCACAAAGCTGAGAGTTCCTGTGTAATTGGGGGTTATCTGATACCCAAAGATAGCCAGGTGATGGTGAACGTGTGGGCAATTGGGATGGACCCTGCAATTTGGAAGCACCCTTCAGAATTTTTGCCGGAGAGATTTTTGGAGGGTGAGAATAACAGGATGGATTACAGGGGACAAGACTTTGAGCTAATTCCATTTGGATCGGGAAGAAGAATTTGTCCAGGGCTTCCATTGGCAAGTCGTATGGTTAATTTTGTTTTGGCTTCTTTACTTCATTCCTTTGAGTGGATACTTCCAGAGGGGATGAACTCCGAGCAGTTGGACATGGCGGACGAGTTTGGACTTACTCTAAAAAAGGCAGAGGATTTAAATGCAATCCCTGTGCCATGCTTGCCGCATCATCTATACTAGCGGTGGATGCAGGTGGATGCAGGTGTATTAGGATAGAATGTTAGCATCTATGTAGGTGTATTAGGACGGATGTTAGCATTTCTAGTTGTGTATAGATATTTTAAAAGCATTATGTGGAGTTGAGTGTTACTTCTATAACAAATTTACAAAATACTCCTATTATGGTGTAATTATGAAATTGTTATTTTTATTTTTATTATGTTTTGAGATGTTTTTATAGAAATTATATATTGAAATAAAAATGTTCTATGTTATGAGGATGTTTGTATTTTTTAGTTTTTAATTTTTAATTTTGACAAATCAAAATAACTAAGAATATCTTATTCAAAGTAAAATTAAAAATTACAGTTTTTAAAATTAAAAAACATAATATATACATACAAACTAATAATATTATTTTTATATATAGAAAAAAATCATAAAATATTAATCATTCATATATAATATATATAAGAAATTATTTTATATGTACAATATATATTATTTAAGAATATAAATAATATCATATATAAAAACTAAAAAGGAAAACACCCCATGGACAAGGAATTTCAACTATTGTATAAAATTCCCATCCTTGAGATAGCTCTTTATTCTTAGGAACAAATGTTAGAAGTCAAGAAGACTAGGTCATCTATTCTTCATCATGTTTCCCCTAACTCTTGCAAATATATTTCCCCTAGTGATATAATATTATTGGAGATAAGATGTAGAAACTCAGATTGTGGATATGGTGGACTACCTAATACTTCAAGAGGGCTCTAAAATAGGTGATAAAGAAACAAAAGAGTATGATAGAAATTTAAATAGGGATTACAATGAAAATCTAGAATAAGATTTCTCACAAACTCTTTCAATATCCCTATCAAAAAGAGGTAACACTTTCAATGGTAAAAATAATTAAGCAAAAATAGTCACTAGCATACAAATGATATTGGAAAAAGCTTATAAATCTAAAATGGCATTAAAAGTAGTTTTGGAAATAAAAATAAGATCGCGAGGACGATGAAGATTCTTTGATGAAATGTTAGGGGTTTAAATGCAAAGTAACAAAAAGTACTTAATTAAGTGCCAATTAGAATCTGAAAACTCATCCATCATCCTGTTACAAGAAACAAAGTTCTCCTCGACACAAACCAAATAAGTTTTTTATTTATGAAAGAAATAGCAATTCCTCCAATCCCCAATTCAAGGTTCCTCAAGGGGTTTAGATATTTTATTGAACAATAAATAATATCAGGTAGATTTGAATGCATCATCTCAAAATTAGATTCTAAATAAAGTCTCTTCTTTTGATATGTCCTTCTAGTTGATTAATGTTTATGCTCCTCCAACAATAAACAAAAAAATACTATGGGACACTATCTCTGCAGTCTTATGCCACTTAAAAGAAGAAAATGCTCTTTAGGGTAGACTTTAATGCAATTTTAAACCCATGTGAAAAACGAGATGACATTATCCCCCCTCCTAACATCTTGAAAGATATTTTTAAAATATCTTCCTCCAAAAGACAGATATTCAATACAAACGGAAGAGTTAAAGACAGTCTATGCAATCATATGACACTGAAAAGAAGAAAACGCTCTGTAGGGGGCATACTAGCCCCACAATTAAGTAGAGCCCTTATATGTGTTTTGTGATCATTATCCTTTGATTTATCCTTCTTGGGAGCATATCATTATGATAATGTGCTTCAGTATTGGATGAATTTATACTACCTTAGAGAAATTTCTCCCATTTTGGCATACACAATTGCTTTAACATGGGGGCACACACTCTGCTCAATATTTCTCTTTTTGCGCATCTTGATACTCACGTTACTTTGTGAACTTATTCTTTTGCTGGGTAATTTTGGTATTTTTCTTTCCACGTGACTCATAGTAAGAGAACCTTACTAGGCATGTAGTCATGGTTCTCTTTCTATCTCTTTCTTATGATGTCCCTTTTATCTTGAGGGTGGTTGCAAGAAGTTGACTCTCACTTTTAGGCAAAAACTAGAAGTATTTTCCATATTTTTCAATTTTCTTGTTGATTGATGTCAAAATTTGAGGCAATTAGAGATTGAATCTCAAAAAACTTTAGTAATAGAAAATGTAGTGCTCAGAGTCTAATTTTCAAATATGTAATTTCTACCGGCATGGTATAAATTTATTTTTGGTAGGCATGTTTAAAAACCACTTTTTCAAAATGCTTGTTTCAGAACCATACCAAACATGTGTATGACCACCATATTTTGACGTAAATAAATGAATTTTTGCAAATCTTTCTAGGAAAAGATACCTAAGACACCAAATATTGATTATAATATTTTTTCTTATTTTTTTATTGAATATTTGTTTTTATTTACTTTTAATTAACTATAAAGTACATTTTCAAAACATCTAGTGTACGATCACCATAATTTGATGAAAATTTCATATATATTTTTTTTAAATCTTCAAAAGAATTGTATGTAGATTGATTTCATATAATTTATTTTCCAAAAAACCTAAAAAACAAAAAGTTATTAAAGTTTTACTAAACCGTGCTATTTTACATTTAGGTACCACTTTTGACAAACTAATAGTCTTTAAAGATATTTTCAAAGGGGTGTCTAAGGCAACCATACCCAAAATAGATTTTTATTATATTTATGTACAATTATCTAATTAAATAATCCCAAAATCTATTTAACCATCTATTGAAGAAAATCACGTAATAGTTTAGGTTTGTATTAGCTAAATACAAGGCGCGGTGTTACAAATAGAGAAATGTATATAGTAATACACACAAACATAGACATGTATATGTAGACACCTAAAAGTGTCTCATTAATTTTACACTAATTATTCATCTATTTAATTAAGTAATTCTTTAATTATTTGATTAAACTAACTATTTCTTCTAATCATCGCCCTTCAACATTTCTAATTATTACATTTCTATTCTCAAATCATTTTAATCAGTTAACCATATCTCAATTGTTAATTAAATATTTAAGTAATTACAACCTTTTCCTTAGTTAAATAATCTTTATTATTTAATTAATTCTATTTCTTAAGTTTAAATAATTTCCTTTTAAATTATTTAAATTAATTAATTAAATTCCTCCAATTCCCCAAATTATAATTCCAATTAATTCCATCTAATTTCACCTCATTTCCCCCAAATTCGAATTTCAATTAATTTCATCTAATTTCATATTTCTAAATTAACATTTTCCCCAAATCTGAATTTTAGATAATTTTATGTGCATTTCAGCATTTGAATGACCAAATTCAAATCCAAATTGAAAATGAAAATGAATTTCAATTTCAAATTCCTACAACACATGCTAAAATCAGAATTGATTGATCAAATCAGTTAACTCAGTTAACTCGTCAATCATCCTTTTTAACTCAAAATCATCTTTTTATGACTAATCCATCAATTCAATCATCTCCCTAGTCTATTCAGTTCACTAATCAATCAAATGAGTTTACTAATCCATCTATTCAGTTCTCTCTCCAATCAATATAGTTGACTACTCAATCAAATAAGTTAACAAATCAACCAACTCTGTTAACTTATTAATCAATTTCAGTTGTCTCTCAATCAACACTTGAGTTCGAATCCTCACCCCCTTTGTGTTGAAAATCTATAAATTCAACATCATTTTCTCATTTCAAGCTAGAATCATAGTCTTCAAAATATTTGTGTTAATCATATGCAGGAATCCTAGTGCAATACTTGAGAGCCACCTACCACACAAATTGGAGAAGAATAATTGAAGGCATGTTGCATCAATTGAGGGAGATTTTAATTAGTTTCATTTCATAATTCAATTGATGTTAGCTTTATTTCATTGTAATTTAGGAGTAATTTAATTAGATTAGAGTTTGTGATTTGCTATTTGATATCTGATTATGTAATTCACGCTTATTTACTGCCTGAGTACATTTGGTGAGCTCGACGTGAAGCATGCTAACCTTCACTTTTTGTTTTGAAAGATTTTGTAGATTCGTACATGCACAAGAATCTTGATTTCGCACTTGCATTTGCAAAAATTCACAATTACTCATACAATTTCGCAATTGCTCAGACAATGCATCGCAATTTTTTAAGCATCTTGCAATTTATTTAAACGGTTGCAAATTTAAAAATTATTTTGTCATTTCTTTATTATCTAATCTTGCACACCTAACCTATAAATTTCATCAAATTCGGGAAAATGTAATTTTTGCATATAAGATGTATTTAATCCAGTGGTAGGAAAGGTGAATTTCAGAATTTCAGGTGCAAGGAAGGCAAAACAACATAGGAGAAAACAAAAGAAATATCAAAGAATCTTAAAGGCAGAAAGGGAGCTCCGTGAGATTGAAGAAAAAGAGGAAATTGCTCAATATCATAGGAACATCCACTGTTTCTTAACCAAGTACAAGTTTTTCAATGAAATTGATGTGATGGCTCGTGTGGTGTGGGACAATGTCATTGTAGAATAACCTACTTTCTTCTATCTTTCTCTTCTGTTTAAAAAAAAAAATTTAAATTAAAAAATAATAATAATTTTTTTACTGTGAGCAATTGATCTTATATCAATTCGCAATTGAGAATTCATCACATTGCAATTTCTTAAATAGTAATTCACAATTGTTGATACATCAATTTGCAATTGATCTGATATCAATTCACATTTTCTTTGTAGGTAATTTATAGTTGTTAGATTAAGTTTTCCTTTTACTGTTTTGTTTCAATTTTGGTTTTTACCATAATTTCTTTCTGCTTGTAAAAAGATAGAACTTTGTAATTGGAATATTATGTTGGATATCCCCCCATGTGCTGACTAACTTCATTTTCTATAAGGGTAGCTTAGAATCATTTCAATTTGGTGCAAGTAAAATGAACCACAAAAAATCTTGTATCTTATTCCACAATTGCGATGAAGGTTATAATTGAACCCCGTGCTTTTTTGGAGCAACATTTCCCAATAGATTAGAAAATCATTGCAATGAAAAGTTAAAAAGACCCCTTGTCTTTCATGTTTTCAAAGGGATGTGTATTATGCTCTCCCCTTTAATGGGTGATTAGAAAATCAGACTCTCTTCTTTCATGATTTTATTTATTTTTTGCAATTAAATCCTTTAGAAGGCCTACCCTCCTGAGTTTCCCTTAGTACGCCATTAAGGCCGGTGAGAGGGGAAAGACCTAAGTGGCAACGACTAAAGCCAAGTAATCCAAGCCACTATAAATAAATGTGCATGTGATGAAAATCATATGCGATGAGTGTTACATGTTGTCACAATGACGCTATGCCTCCCTCGGTGCCTATACGGTACATTAAAATCTATAGAGAGTAAACTCTACAGACTGGGAGACCTCCCTCAATGCAGTGTGAAATGTTGTTGATTGTGACCACTCGAATGGAACCCTGTCTAAACACCATAGAAATTAGAAGCCAAGCTGAGTCAGTAACCAGCCACTTGTTTTATCATAGGGAAAGGGTGGGGAAGAATTTGCCCCCAAGACACACACCATATATCTCCCAGGATAACGAACCAATTGAGAAGCAATCTTCTTTGATCTAATTTTTGAAAAAAAAGCAAAAAAATGAGCTCACCGTAGGGTTTGACAGTGTTGTTTGAGCTGATAGAGTATCAAGATGTGTGTTGTGGTAATACTTGTGACATTTTAACTTTAGGAGAGTCTGTCTGATAATATATCTAATGACCCCAATATATCGAGAACAAAATGAGATCTTGAGAAAGATCCCAACATTCATGGAAATTTGAAAAAAATCCCTAAACAATTGTTCTTTTCATGGTTTTATTCTTTAAATTTGACTGCTATGTCCTTTGCTACACTTCAACAAATTCAAAACATTGCAAGATACAAATCACAACAAAATCAAAGTTTTAGTATTCAATAAGATAAAACAAAACCTTGACAAAGTTAAGTTTCTACAACAACACCAACATCAGATCCAAAGCTTTTGCACAAATTCAAAGATGATGTACATGTTACTTTCAAGTGATCATAGGTCCTAGGTATTTGATTCATGCAGAAGTACCATTAGAATCATCACACAAAGTCCTCACACAAGTCATTTTACCAAATTGTCTTAAGGTTAGTATTGCATAAGAATCATACCTAAGTCCATGGGTATTAGAGGAGATGGAGAATTCTGATTCGAACAACCCAATCTTGGGCCGAACAATGACCAATTATAAATAATTGATGGTTTAGATAACCTTGCTTGGGAAGTAAGAGTCAATCGTGCCCAATATGATATAGTTGAGGCCATCATATATGATGAAATCCAGAAGTTTGTTCATCTTGATGAGAAACTAAGGAAAAAGATACAAAGAGCAGCTCAGAAAGAAGCCATTAGACAATTGGTAGAAAAGACCATAGCAACATTTATAAAACCGTGTTGAAAAAAAACAAGGTGTCAATCATTTTAGGTATCATTCATTTCTAGGGTCTTCATTGTCTACATAGTAATCTTTAATGTATGGGTCTAAAAGGAAATGATAAATTCCCATTTGAACAACTCAATCTTGGGGCAAACAACATTCAATTAAAAATAATTGACGGTTTGAATATCCTTGCTAAGGAATTAATAATTGATCAAGACCAATACGACATAGTCCAGGTTGTCATAGATGAAGAAGTTCAAAAATCAGTACAAATATACATAGACCTCGAAAATCGAATCAAAGAAGAGGTATAATTTGAAGCTTTTTGACAATGCTCTGAAAATATTGTGTTCGAATTTTGGAATCCTTGATAGTAAGTCATCATTCATAGATCACATTGTCTACACTTTAGTTTTTAGGAAGTCATAGAAACATATTTCGTTGCATTTAATCAAGTCTTGCATGCACATTTTAGAGAGTCAAGATCACTTCAAAATAATATTCATGCCATTAATGCTTGTTTAAAAGGAAAAAAACCAAAGGGATCCTAACAACGACCGCTTGGGTAACCCAACATGGAATATGCATCCATCCACACAACAACAAACACAGGGTTACACACTTACAACAATGTCAACAAACACAAACAAGATGCCTTCCATTGATGAAATAGGGCATAATTTGACAAAGGAAGAGTTGGAAGTGGCCCAACAAGATCCTACGTCAATGCTCTCATCACTAGTGATAGAGATAGATATGTCGCTCTCCTAGTCCAAAATGGGGCTAATTACCACCAGGAGTAGACATTTCAACAATATTGTCTCAAGGTGTGACATTAAATCAAAATATACCTCAAATGTCGGCTACAACATAGACACAAGCAACCTTTTCTACATCAACACAACACATATCTCAAAATTATAATATGGGTACAACCTTGACACAGCCAACAATGGCACCAGTAAGTGCCAATCTTACATCATTGACAACACCCAATATGATGCTACAAGCTCCAATGGCTCACATCACTACCTTGGCAAATATAACTCAACCCATAGTTTCAGTCAGTTCCACCCACAATAGTCAGAATGTGAATCAAGGGACAACTAGCTTGGCTCAACCAAATGCCACTCCACAATTTACATACTTCACACCACCTACTGGTACTTATGGCACACAACTACCTGGTCTGTCTACATTTCAACAAGCTCAAAGGTACTCAAATACTATTCCTTTTGTGGGAAACATTCCTCAAGTAAATACACCAATGACCCAGATAGAAATTCTGACCGAACAAATGGAGAACCTTCAAAACAAAATGGCTAGTATGCAAGCAGGTAATGATAAAAAAACTACACCATGGAGGATCTTTGTTTGTATCCTTTTGATAGAAAATTGTACATTCCACCATTTCCCCCACATTTTGAAACTCCAAAGTTTGACAAATATAGAGGGAAAGGGGATGCTCGAGATCATATCAAAGAATTCTTCACGATGTGTATTGAAGTAGCTCACAATGATACATACTTAATGAAACTATTTTCCAAAAGCCTTGGAGGGACAACATTAGAATGGTTTTCACACCTTCCACCCAAAATTACTTGATGGGGAGAATTGGCTATTATTTATATCCAACTTTGCCTTCAACATAGATAATCCAATTACCTTAATGGATTTATGTGAAACAAAGCAAAAATAAGGTGAGACTTTTGCTACATTCTTGCAAAGATGAAGAGGCCTATATTGCAGATATCTTAGTCACATCCCTAAAGCAAAGCAAGTAGACATCTTCAATAAATATCTTGTGCCTCCGATTAAGTATCCATTACAAATGCAATGCCTGAATAATTTTAAAGACATAACTGGAAAAAGGCATCAAATGTGACAAAGTCCTATTAGAACAAGGGATTTTGAAACACCACAAGGATAGTGGACCAACCACCAACACAAACAATGAAAGAACAACATTTTGGTCTAGAAACAAAAATATCACAAACGATGGAGTTGTTGACACACATGTTGTAAACAGAGCTCAACCAATACTATCTCTACAAGGACCAATTGATTTTACCAATAAGAACCAATTTCAAACAAACAACACCGACACACTACAATCAAATAATCCAAGGCCACCAAGGATAGGCACACCCAGACGGAACTTTACACCCCTTGGAGAACCTATTGAATCAGTACTGAAAAAGTTGATGCAGAGCAATGCCATTATTTTACCAGAAGCTAGGCCATATGAACTAGGTCCATTTAAGCCCTCTTGGTGGTATGACAATGATTTATGTGAATATCACCGCAATAAGGGTCACAAGACAACAAGTTGCTACAAATTGAAGAACCTCATCCAAGATCTCACAGATCAAGGTGACATTACTGTGGATTATCATAAAGCACCAAGCATAGATCATACCATTTTCAAAGATCCTTTCATCAAACATGACTAAGTAAAGGCTTCTAGTTCTAATGCACAAAATAATACTGCCAATTATACCAATATAATATTTGACTATGTCATTAACACACTAAGTGAAGGAGATGAAATGGTAGCTACATTCATAGTGAACCCTAAAAGTAGATATTTTTCCACAATCACTAGAATAAAAAATATCACATTACAAGTAATGCCTTAAAATGAGCCTTCAATAACTAGCAACTACAATATGGTGGATCAGTTGAAGTGAACTCCAACCCAAATTTCACTATTTGAGTTATTGCGCATATCACCGGTCCATAAGGCAGTCCTGGATAATTCTTTACAAGATTCATTTGTTGCTAGAGATATTGATGAGAATGTATTCCAATCCATGGTTGGAAACTTGACAGCTTCAAAGGTTGCTTTCACTGAAAATGATGTACCTGCAAACCGATCCATGCATAATGATCCCTTGCACTTGGAAGCTTTTGTTCATCAAAAAAAGGTTCAAAGAGTACTTATAGATGGTGTAGTTGGCCTCAACATATGTACTCTACATTTGATCAAAGCTTTAGGATATTCTGAACATTATATTGATTCTACGAAGAGAATCAATATCAAATCCTATGATGACAAGGAACGTCATTCTAAGGGTGTGGTGACTTGACCAGTACAAGTAGGACCAACTACAACAAATGTCACCTTTCAAGTCCTAGATAGAGAATTGGGGTACAATATGTTGTTAGGTCACCCATGGATACATACAATGCAAGCAGTACCATCAACTTTTCACCAATGTGTAAAGTTCCCATACAATGGCATAGAGATCACCGTCCATGGTGACCCAAACCCTTTTCAACATTGTGATTATTTAAGGGCAAGCTCAGACAATCAAGTACCAAAAAATCATGAAGCCCCTATTCACTTATAAATGAATCATTATCAATTAAAGAAATAGAAACAAATACACCAACCACATCTTCTATGCATATTAAAGAAGATGGTTGTAGAGAATATTCCATTTCGAGTACATCAGATGGAAAACAATCATCATTTTCTCCCAGGTCTTTTGGGAAGCCTCGAAACACAATAGTGAAGCAAGATAAAGGAAAAGAAATAGTAAAGTATTTATATTCTTTCTCGGTCATTAGATGGAGAGACCTACAAGAAGAATCTCTAAACGAAAATATCAATCACTGGATATACAAAGAAGAAGATGATATGATAGTACCCAGGATACCTCTACATGAATATGGAAATGACTTCAAGATGTTACAAAAACATGGATATGATGGCACCACAGGATTAGGACTACAAAAGAAAGGAATATTAGAACTTGTTTTACCACATGACAACCAAAATAATCAAGGCTTGGGATATAAATATGTTCCACAAATAATAGAAGATAGACAATGTACATTGGATATATTGAACAAGCCAAGGTTACCCTCAGAATGCATACCTCAGAATCAGTCATCAACAAAGTTGTATTTCTCTAAACCTCAAAAAAGAAAGAGACCACCAACATATCCTATCATGGAACTAGATGGTGAGGACATGAGGCAACTTCTACAAGAACCTATCATATAGACATCTAATAGTATAGTACCTAAAACATCTGCACAAGAAAACATGGTAACAGATATAGGCTTAACACCAGTAGATGAGCCAAATCCTTGGTTACTGTCAATACTTTTGCCAAGAGAAACAACATTAGCTCCTCCATTTGAGTCAGATGAAGAAATATTGCAAAGACTGATATCGGGCTTAAGAAGGGTATCCACAATACAAAGATCCACTCATTTACGACAAACTCAGTTACAAGAACAAGAGAAGACAAGTGACACAGAATCAGAAAGTGAAACATACATAGAAAGCATCACAAATTCTCATGACTATGAATTTCCATCTGACAGTGAAGACAACCCACCACCAATTAATGATGAAGAAACAACAGATCATAACCGAGTATGGATGATACTAGGATCCTCTAAGACAACAAGAGATACAGACTTTCTCCTTAGGCAACCATGTTTGATTGACTAGGGGAAATAACGAAAGCCACAATTAGATTGGTTTCAAAATGATGAATCCATAGCTGAATTCTTGGGTGCAAGGGATGGATTCCCTTATAATGATCACAAAGCTAGCTATGTAGTAGATTTGGATAGAACTGCATATTTTGGAGAAGCAAACTCCTCTCTTACTCATGATAGTGATAATAAAGCTAAACACATAATTGTTGCTCTACTTATTGATAAATAATGATCAACATTATTGGTAGAAGAAACTAAGGAAATCAACATCAGCGATGCTGAGAAAGTTTGTAACATTCACCTAGCAAAATCCCTCGATCCAATGGAAAAACATAAACTTATCAAATCCTTAAAGAAAAGACCCATCAATTTTGCATGGTCTTATGCAGATATGCCTGGATTAGACCTGGAATTGATCTTACATCACTTTCAATTGCTTCCAGGGGTAAAGCCATATAAACAAAAGCTGAGGAAGATACACCCTCGCATAGCCTTTGTAGTCAAAATTGAGTTACAAAAATTGTTAGATGTGGGTTTCATTAGGCCTATAGATTATGCTGAATGGATTTCAAATCTAGTCCCGATATCCAAGCATACTAGAGATATGAGGATCTGCACCGACTTCAGGGATCTTAACAAGGCTTACTTGAAAGATTAATTTCCACTCCCTAACATAGATATCATAGTAGACTTGATAGCTGGAAATGAAATGCTATCAGTTATGGATGGTTTTTCTGGTTACAATCAAATCAAAATTGCACTAGAAGACCAACCTAAAATAGCATTCACTTGTCCATGGGGAATATATTTCTCAAATGTGATGCCATTCGGACTTAAAAATGTCGGTGACACTTCTCAAAGGGAAATGACCACTTTGTTTCATGGCATGATACACACAATCATGGATGATTATGTAGATGACTTGCTAGCAAAATCCAAAACAAGGGATAGTCATTTAAATATATTGGCTAAGATCTTTGATAGACTTGAGCAATACCATGTAAGACTCAATTGGGTAACATCTGGCAAACTCTTAATCTTCATTGTATCCAATCGCGGAATTGAGATAGATCCAGAGAAAGTGAAATCTAGTTTAGACATGCTATCACTAGCTATGCTCAAACAACTCAGAAGTCTACAAGGGAGATTATAGTCCATAAGGTGCATCACTGCCCAATTGGCAGAAAAGTGCCAACCATTTCAACATATTTTAAAAAAAGGTGTTACAATCAAATGGACACAACAATTCTAAGAGGAATTTGAGACACTAAAATAATATCTCTTGTCCATTCCAATCTTGGTTCCACTTGTACATGGGAAACCATTACTCCTATATAGCTGCAACAAGCTCCTCCTTAGGCACTCTCCTAGCACATGATGATGAACCAGGAAAAGAGAGAGCCATCTACTACATTAGTAGAACACTCATTGGATATGAACTCAACTACGCACAAATAGAAAGAGCATGTCTTGGAGTTGTTTCTGTATCACCAAAACTGAGACATTATATGTTGATTCATAAAGTACAACTTGTTGCACAATTTGATCCACTCAAATACCTGATAAATAGAGAAGCACTAACCAAAAGACTTGTAAAGTGGGTCATGATACTCAGTGAATTCAACATCAAATATGTCAATAGAAAAGCCATTTGATAGATTTCCCAGATGAATCAGTATTTGCACTATCAACACAAACACACTAGAAATTATTCTATGATGGTTCACATACGAATTATGGACCACAAGAAGGAATTATGTTCATAACACTTCAAGGAGATTCAATTCCCAAATCATTCAGGATCAGCATCCCTTGCACCAATAATATTGCTGAATATGAAGCCCTGATGGTAGGACTACACATTGCACTACAATGGCAGATTAAGGACCTACAAGTCTTCAGAGACTCGCAAGTTATTATTAATCAAGTCAATGATGAGTATAATACAAAAGATGACAAGCTACAACCATACAAACAATTGGTAGAAGAATACAACCAACAATTCACCAAAATCACATTTGAACAGATACCAAGGGTGCAAAACAAGGCAACAAATGTAATGGAAACAATATGATCTCTCTTAGGTATGCCAAACAATGGAACTCACTTTGAAATTCAAGTGGAACAACTCTTTGTCCCATCTAATGAAATACCATCCACTTAATATGTATATATAATAATAGGACCTGAATCCCCATGGTATAGAGATATATATGTATACCTTCATGATCAATATATACCCCCTGATCTTTCAAGTAATCAAAGGAAGGAACTCAACAGACAATCATCAAAACATTCAATTATTGGTGACACTTTGTACAGAGAAAGATTAGATTGCACCTTACTTAGATGCCTTGAAGCTAAGGAGGCACAAATTGCCTTAAATGAAGTTCATGAGGGTATATGTGGTGCATATTCTTTTGGACCTTCTCTAGCAAAAATGTTGTTGCGAATAGGTTATTATTGGCTTACAACAGAAAATGACACTTACAAGTATGTCCAAAGATGCAAACAATGCCAAATACATGGGAACCTCATTCATGCACCTACTCAAGATCTTCAGCCAATAACATCACAATGACCATTTTCACAATGGGGATTAGATTTTGAAGGGAAAATAAATCCTACCTCCTCCAACAGACATAAGTTTATTCTCACAGCTACAGAATATTTCACAAAATGGGTTGAAGCAATTCCAACGACTTTCACAATAGGAAAGAAAATAGCTAAATTCATCTTGAATTATATTATATGCAAGTATGGAGTACCCATGTGTATTGTAACTGATAATGGATGACCCTTTAAAAATCAAGAAGTGAGTGAGCTTTGTGAATAATTTAACATCCAACAACATTTTGCGACACCCTACTATCCCCAAAGAAATGATCAAGCTGAGGCAACAAAGAATTAGTCTTAGACTATGATCTAGTCCTGATATCCAAGAAAACATCAATTTCCATTACTTCCAGGGGTAAATCCATATAAACAAAAGCTGAGAAACATGCACCCTTACATAGCTTAGTTAGTCAAAATTGAGTTACAAAAATTATTAGATGTGGGTTTCATTAGGCCTATAGACTATGTTGAATGGGTTTAAGATCTAGTCCCAGTATCCAAGCATACATCACTTTCCATTGCTTCCAGGGGTAAAGCCATATAAAAAAAGCTAAGGAAGATGAACCCTCACATAGCCTTGTTAGTCAAAATTGAGTTACACCCTCACATAGCCTTGTTAGTCAAAATTGAGTTACAAAAATTGTTAGATGTGGGTTTCATTAGGCCTATATACTATGCTGAATGGATTTCAAATCTAGTCCCGGTATCTAAGCATACATCACTTTCCATTGCTTCCAGGGGTAAAGCCATATAAACAAAAGCTGAGGAAGATGCACCCTCACATAGCCTTGTTAGTCAAAATTGAGCTACAAAAATTGTTAGATGTGGGTTTCATTAGGCCTATAGACTATGTTGAATGGATTTCAAATCTAGTCCCAGTATCCAAGCATACATCACTTTCCATTGCTTCCAAGGGTAAAGCCATATAAACAAAAGCTGAGGAAGATGCACCCTCACATAGCCTTGTTATTCAAAATTGAGTTAAAAAAATTGTTAGATGTGGGTTTCATTAGGCCTATAGACTATTTTGAATGGATTTCAAATCTAGTCCCAGTATCCAAGCATACTAGAGGTATCAGGATCTGCACTGACTTCAGGGATCTTAACAAGGCTTGCCCAAAAGATGAATTTCCACTCCCTAACATAGACATCATAGTAGACTTGACAACTAGAAATCAAATGCTATCACTCATGGATGGTTTTTCTACTTATAATCAAATCAAAATTGCACCAGAAGACCAACCTAAAATAGAATTCACTTGTCCATGGAGAACATATTGCTGGAATGTGATGCCATTCGGCCTTAAAAATGCAGGTGCCACTTATCAAAGGGAAATGACCACCTTGTTTCATTATATGATACACACAATCATGGATGATTATGTAGATGACTTGCTAGCCAAATCCAAAACAAGGGATAGTCATTTAAATATATTGGCTAAGATCTTTGATAGACTTGAGAAATACAATGTAAGACTCAATCAAAAAAATGCGTCTTTGGGGTAACATCTGACAAAATCTTAAGCTTGATTGTATCCAATCACAGATGGAGATAGATCCAGAGAAAGTGAAAGCTATTTTAGACATGTCATCACCAGCTATGCTCAAACAACTCAGAAGTCTACAAGGGAGATTACAGTCCATAAGTCGCTTCATTGCCCAATTGGCAGAAAACTGCCAACCATTTCAACATATTTTAAAGAAAGGTGTTACATTCAAATGGACACAACAATTCCAAGAAGCATTTGAGACACTAAAAGAATATCTCTTGTCCACTTCGATCTTGATTCCACCTGTACATGGGAAACCATTACTCCTATATAGTTGCAACAAACTCCTCCTTAGGCTCTCTCCTAACACATCATGATGAACAAGGAAAAGAGAGAGCCATCTACTACATCAGTAGAACACTGATTGGATATGAACTCAACTACACACAAATAGAAAGAGCATGTCTTGCAGTAGTTTCTGCATTACAAAAACTGAGACATTATATGTTGATTCATAAAGTATAGCATGTTGAATAATTTGATCCACTCAAATACCTTATGAATAGAGCATCACTCACTAGAAGACTTGAAAAGTGGGTCATGATACTCAGTGAATTCAACATCAAATATGTCAATAGAAAAGTCATAAAAGGACAAATCATAGCAGACTAGCTTGTAGAAGCACCTTTAGAAGATGATCATCCAATGGTGATAGATTTCCTAGATGAGTAAATTATTCTATGATGGTTCACATACAAATCATGGAGCAGGAGAAAGAATTTTGTTCATAACACCGCAATGAGATTCAATTCCCAAATCAATCAGGATTGGCTTCCCTTGCACCAATAATATTGTTGAATATGAAGCCCTAATGATAGGACTACACACTGCACTACAATGGAAGATTGAGGACCTAGAAGTCTTTGGAGACTCAAAACTTATTATTAATCAATTCAACAATGATTATAATACAAAATATGACAAGCTACAACCATACAAACAATTGGTAGAATAATACAACCAACACTTTACCAAAATCACATTTGAACAGATACCAAGGGTGCAAAAAAGGGCAACAAATGTAATGGCAACAATAGGATCTTGCTTAGATATGCCAAAAAATGGAACTCACTTTGAATTTCAAGTGGAACAACTCTTTGTCCCATCTTATGAAATACCATCCACTGAATATGTATGTATAATAATAGGACCTGAATCCCCATGGTATAGAGATATATATGCATACCTTCATGATCAATATATACCCCCTGATCTTTCACGTAATCAAAGGAAGGAACTCAACAAACAATTGTCAAAACATTCAATTATTGGTGATTCTTTGTACAGAAAAAGCTTAGATTGCACCTTACTCAGATGCCTTGATGCTAAGGAGGCACAAATTACCTTAAATGAAGTTCATGATGGTATATGTGGTGAATATTCTTTTGGACCTTCTCTAGCAAAAATATTGTTGCAAACAGGTTATTATTGGCCTACAATGGAAAATGACACTTACAAGTATGTCCAAAAATGCAAGCAATGCTGAGTACATGGGAACCTCATTCATGCACCTGCTCAAGATCTTCAGCCAATAACATCACCATGACCATTTTCACAATGGGAATTAGATCTTGTAGGGAAAATAAATCCTACCTCCTCCAATGGAGATAAGTTTATTCTCACAGCTACAGAAAATTTAACAAAATGGGTTGAAGCAATTCTGACAACTTTCACAACAGGAAAGCAAATAGCTAAATTCATCTTGAATTATATTATTTGCAGGTATGGAGTACCCATGTGCATTGTAAGTAATAATGGACAACCCTTCAAAAATTAAGAAGTTTGTGAGATTTGTGAACAATTTAACATCCTACAACATTTTGCGACATGATACTATCCCCAAAGAAATGATCAAGCCGAGGCAACAAAGAAAACTATTTTTAAAATTTTAAATAAAGTTGTCAACGAAAATGGATGAGATTGGTATGTCCAACTAAATCTAGCTCTTTGGGCTTATAAAACTAGTGTCCGCACAAAAACTGGTACAACACCATTCTCTTTGGTTTATGGTGCATAATCCATTTTACCTATCGAAGTAGAATTGCCATCCCTAAGAGTCTCTCTAAAAAACACTATCTCTAAAGAAAACTATAGAGTAGCAAGTTTGCAAGAGTTAGAATTCCTAGATGAAAAATGACAAAGCGCTCTAAATTATTTACAAGGATACCAAAATAGAATGATAAGAAGCTACAACAAATGATTCAACCCACGTTGCTTCGAAATAAGATATATCATTCTTAAAGAAAATCAAAGGAACCTCGTTGAACGTGAAAAACAAGGAAAATTCAAACCTAATAGGTTAGCTCCTTTTGTCATAATGAAAGTAATTGGAAATGATGCTTATCATTTGCAAACAATGGAGGGAGATTCACTCCTTGATCCCATCAACAACATGCACCTAAAAAGATATTACATCTAAAGGTGGGTTAATTTCATTTTTCTATACTGCATTTGCATATTTATTTACTGTATTGCATTATTCCTTTCTCATATAGTTGCATCAATAAAACATGATGTTGTCTAAATCATTCACTTATCTACACTAAAAGGAACGAAGGTTGACTCATTTCCTATATACTTGTTCATGAAGTCCTTAGGAGGTATTTAGTCATTCATCTTCAATGTCACATTGGGATCAAGCTTTATCCTTGGCTGAGTAGAGGTTTCCTTACCAAGTCTTGTTACCCAAAATATATCAATTTCTATATCTCACACATTAATCAAAAGCTCTAAGTCATTATAGATACCTAGTTGATCAAGTGGCTAGTGAAAAATCCAATATTCCACTTCAATGTCATTGTAATTGTTATACCCAAGCAAGTTTCATTACTTACAAGTCAGGGCAAGAAAATAAAAGAAAGAAGTGTCAATATCCATCTCAAGGAACATACACAATGATATATAAACTAGAATATCATGTGCGATAAGAGCTTGACTAAGAGAACATGCAAATAACTCCATCAGGGCTATGGACCCCTACTGACAATGCAGCAATATTTGAGAGATTATAGTGCATAACCTCGTCAGAGCCCTAAAGGCTTGCTGCCAACGAGGCTCTATCCAGGTTGCTTTTGAAGTCAGGATAATTGACGCAGCTAGTCACATAGGATTCTAAGGGTTTTTCATGGTTACAAGAGTTACAATAAAATCAATTGCACACACATGGGAAAAAGAAGATCAACATTTCAAGAATTGATGGAGAAGTTTTCCGTGCGTCCATTCATAAATCTTGGTTACATAGTGTGTTAGGTTGGATGGTTGAAGTCTTTTTGAGAATGGATTAAACTCTTATCTCTGAAATGTTTCTCACCTTTAATCCAATTAACGCATGTAAAAGTGAAGGAAACACACAATCATCATTGTTCAAACAGGAACTGCATTCTAGTCATACATCCTGCATAACTCATATTGAAAATTCATTGTCTCCACATACATGTTGCATATCATTATCATAGGTCTGCACTTGGGGGCATAACTAAAAAAAAATCAAAACAACATTCAGATAATGTCTAGAAAAAATCCTAAATATGAGATAATGTCCTAAAAAAATCCTAAAAATCAAATAAGGTTCTGAAAAAAAAAATATTCAAAAAAAGTCCTAAAAAAAAAATTTCAGATAATGTCCTCAAACAATCCTAAAAAATTAGATAATGTCTTGAAAAAATCCTAAAAATCAGATAAGGTCCTGAAAAAATTTAAAAAAAACATTCAGAAAAAGTCCTAAAAAAATTTAAAAAAACATTCAGATAATGTCCTGAAAAAATCCTCAAAATTAGATAATGTCCTAAAAAAATCCTAAAAAATCAAATAAGGTCCCGAAAAAAATAAAACAAAAAAAATATTTAGGAAGAAGTCTTGAAAAAATCCTAAAAATCAGATAAGGTCTTGAAAAAATCCTAAAAATCAGATAATGTCATGAAAAAACCCTAAAAAATCATATAAAGTCCTAAAAAACCATATAGAGTCTTGAGAAAATACCAAAAACATCGAAAAATTCAAAATCAAACAAAAACATCGAAAATTTCAAAAGCAAACAAAAACATAAAAAAAATTCAAAATCAAACAAAAACATCAAAAAATTAAAAATCAAACAAAAACATCGAAAAATTCAAAATAAAATAAATACATTCAGATAAAATCCTAAAAAAATTAAAAACATTCAGAAAAAGTCTTGAAAAAAAATCCAAAGCATTCAGATAAAAGTCCTGAAAAAATCAATCCAAAAACATTATGATATCAATACTAAAAATATAAATTAAAAAACTAGCAATAAATTGTCTCACAAGAATCCAACACCTCACCAGATATCCAACAAACACTTCACACGAAGTTAAACAAAGGATACAACTATCTTGTAAAAATGTCTGCAATCAAGCTGATCAACTGTCTAATCTATTGAATTACTATCAAACTATCAATGTGATCAACATCTTGTCTTAAATAGAATTGGTACACTTGAAACCAGATAGATTGGTCTTATACGGAGTCTAAAACTTCTGAAACCAGACATTATCAAAATCACATCAAACATATCAAAGCAAAGGCATAGTCAATCTAACTCCTAAGTTTTGTCTATTTTTGGTTGACTCTTTTTATCAAATTTTTGAAGATCACTGTTTTTAGCTACTCAAGGATGTCCAAAACTGACTAGAGGAGCCATGATGGGCATGATCCATTTCTTTATTTGTTGTTTGTGTTTTGAACCAATGAAGTTCTGGGGCAATTTCTCTAGTGGGTGTTTGTGATAGGAGCATGCAACTTGTCAATACATTACATACCTTGACCCCTAGTGTAATTCACAGAATGGAGGGCTCATTCCTTATTTGTTACGTGTTTATTTCTTTGTAATGAGATATTTATACATCTTGGTTCCTCGTACCCTAGTGTAATAAGCTCCATTGTTATACAATAAGGCTCAATGATGATAATGTATTGCACTACGAATAAAGAAAGGAAGACTTTCTCATCAAAATTTCTATCAAATCATCTATTATCATATCTAAATCTGGAATAAACAAAGGTTGATTAAATTGATTGATCATTTTATATCTATTCTACGTCTAACAACTAACAATTATTCCAAATTCAAAGTCTTCAACACATATTTTAACACAAAAATAAACATCATCACATTACATTTTCATTATCATTCCATAATAATAGTCCATTGCATTATAATAAGAAATTTATCAACCATTATGCATCGCAACATAAAGCTACATCAAATCATTGCATGATACCACAATCACATTGCATTCATCGTCACAATAGAATAAAACATAATAAAGAAACATTATACCATGAAGCCCGTCATCAAATAGCTCATCAATAATGCATATCATATATCATATAGAAATGTGTCAAAATACATCGTATCTACAACATCAACATCAATATCCAATCTCTCAACCTATGCTCAATCTATCCATAGGTGCATCTCACCTAGCTCGAGCCTATCCCAACAGTGCTCTAGGCAGAACCATCACTCCTCCACTACTAGTCTATCAAGAAGTAGATCGACTTGATCTTCTCTCCATAAAAGCACTAAAGCTAGGCTCCCTCTAACCTTCACAAATAGCTCTCTCATAGGCCTGCCGATAATAAATAGCCTCCTGTGCAGCAACAAAATATCTATTTGCCTAGTTAGGTGCCTCTATCACCAGCCCAAATAACTGATCATAGGAATCCATGGTGATCTGATCTCTCCTGACTACCTCATCCCTCTCTGTAGTCAATTCCTCCATTGTCTGCTTGTACTAATCTCTATCCTCCATCTGTCGTTGTTGCAAAGTAGTGACCAAGTCCTCTAAATGCCGAACTCGCTCTCTCAATCCCTCCTCATCTCCTTGTTATTTAAGATGAGGAGAGGGGGGGGTGTGAATCATAAAAACTCACAATACAATATATTTATCAGATTCAACCTCGGTAGCCTCTACTGATATGCAACTATGACTGTAAATCATTCAAACTTATAGATAGAAATGCTTAAGACATCATAACACATTTAACACCAAATTTAATGTAGAAACCCAAATAGGGAAAAACCACTATGGGATTTCGGACCCAGTAAGAAATATACCCTTCTAGAGTATGCTTGGCTAAAAGCTAATCCAGTTACAGATTACAAACGCATTGCTAGATGTGACCCGATTAAGGGATTTCCCTCAGACTTGTTACATTCTTGCATTTTGTTAAAAGTGACCTTGTCAAAGGATTTCAAACACTCATGCAGAATGTTACCTTGCTAGAGGGTTTACAAATAAGACTGTTAAGTCCACTTGGTTAAGAGATTTCTTATTACTAACAAAATAAACAACAGTAATAAAATATATGCAACTTCACATCTGAAATGCTAAAGAAGATTCTATTTGCTCAAAACAATCTTGTCATACGACTTATCTTGTCCCTTGTTGGGCTTGCTGGGCTTCTCAATCTGTTCTTCAATCAGATCTTCAATCTTCTATGCTTCGTAAACATTACTGTAGCATCATTGTGCATACATTTTCCTACATCCATTGTTCATCAACAATTACTTATTTATAAACAATTCCTAACCGCTTAATCTCCTTGATCACATTTCCCATGATCAATCTTAGCCATCAGATCTTCAAACTTGACTAGGTTCATTGTATCCTTCGATCTGAGAACATTTTAGCTCGCCTTGGAACTTGTGCTAGGTTAATGCGGTTCAATCTGTGTTGTAGATCTTCCTCTTGATTTTCCATGTGGTCGATCCTCAACAAACTTCTTGCACGACATTCCAATCAACCATACATTTCTAGCTCATCAGCATCCTTCATTAAATAATGTTTTTAATCATCCAATGCAATTTGTTAAAACTCAGTTGTTACTTAGTAAATACTGAACTTCACTCAGTATACATTCTGCCTTCTTTAACCGATAGCGATAACCTTAGGGTTTACCAACTAGGTTCTTTGCTCAGTGACATAGTATAGTATTAAACTTATAATCAACAACATATGTAGGATATCAAAACAATCATTACAACATGATCTCATCATTTTCTAACTCAGTAATATTTTCCCATTGAATAACTTATTATTCCCCTTCATTATAACATTCTTTCTGTGTCACTTACCGACCTCTTAATACTCATCAAAACATACTTCTCAAGATATGGCAACATCATACTGAATCAGAAAATCAATTTCTTGACATCAATGACAAAATAATATTATTAGGACAGTAATCATCCTTCTTTAGTTATATCAATAATATCCAACAACCTTCTCAATATCCTTATAGAAATGCCAACAATCTCCCTTTGTGAGAATGCTAGCAATCTCCCCCTTTGGCATTGATGGCAAAACCAACTTTAATTGGCATTACCAGCTTGATTTATTTCAATTGATTCGGATTCAGATTGTTGTAAAAACTTCTTCTTCCCCCAGTCATTTAGTCTTCTCCCCCTTTGACAACAATGCCAAAAAGAAAAACTAATTCATGATTTCTTCCTTTGTGAAGTAATTTCCTTGCAGTTTCATTCTCGGTCAGAGCAGCTTTGTCTTCAATTACTTTTCTTGTACAACTTTAGGCGACCTCCTAAAGTGTAAGGCAACATCAACTCATAAATAGTTATCCTGTTTAGTCATAGAATTCATGCTTTCACTGAACTCTGTCAGTGAATACTAGATAGGGGTAGGACCCCTAACTTACTTCTGAGATACTCAAAAGTGTCCCTTGGCAGTGGCTTTGTGAAAATATCTGCTATTTGTTCCTTTGAACTGATATATTCCAGCACAACTTTCTTCTCTTGAACTTCTTCTTTGAGATAATGATACTTTATAGAGATATGCTTTGTCTTAGAGTGCATTACCGGATTCTTTGAAATGTTATTGGCACTATTATTATCACAGAATATAGTTACTGGCTTAGTAAATTCCTCATTCATACCTTCCAATAGTTGTTTGATCCATGCAATATTGGTACAATTCAATGTTGTTGCGATCATATTCAGCTTCAGCTGTTGACTGTGAAATGCATCCTTGTTTCTTGCTAAGCCAACTTACTAGTATGTCCCCCAAAAAGAAAGCTCCACCACTTGTGCTTTTCCTATCATCAATGTTTCCTACCCAGTCAGCATCAGTATAGACTTTTAGATCAAAAACATTCCTCTTTTGATACACTAAGCCATAATCTTCAGTGCCTATCAGGTATCTGAAAATTCTCTTGATTGTTGTCATATGGGTTTCTTTGGGATCTGCAGAAAATCTTGCAACTATACCTACTGCATGTGCTCTATCCAACCTGCTATGAACCACATATTGCAACTTTCCAATCATAGATCGGTAAAGTGTCTCATCAACAGGTGCAAATTCATCACTCTTTGATAGTTTACAGTTGGTAGTCATAGGAGTACTTACAGGTTTAGAATCCTCCATTCCAAATTTCTTCAAGATTTCCTTTATATACTTGGATTGAGTAATGAAAATCTCATTTTTCATTTGCAGTATCTGTAAACCTATAAAATACTTTATTTCACCGATTAATGATATCTCAAATTCTTTGCACATTTCATTTCCAAAGTTCTTGCATAAGGAGTCATTTCCACAAAAAATAATATCATCAATAAATATGGCTGAAAGCAATATTCCATTGTTCTCATCATTCTTCATATACATGTTGATGTTTTCACTTGTTCTTATAAATCCAATCTTGATTAAATAAGAGTGCAGTCTTTCATACCATGCTCTAGGTGCTTGCTTTAAACCATATAATGCTTTGTTCAACTTACATACCTAATCCTTATTCGTGTCTTCAATAAATCCTTCAGGCTGTTCAATGTAAACTTCTTGTTCTAATATACCATTTAAAAATGCAGATTTGACATCCATTTGATATACCTTGAAATTTTTGTAAGCAGCATATGCTAACAATGTTCTCACTCCTTCAAGTTTTGCCACAGGTGCAAAAGTCTCACCATAATAAATTCCTTCTTTTTGAGCATAACCTTTTCAAACTAGTCTTGCTTTATTTCGAATGACCTCTCCTTTTTCATTTAGCTTGTTTCTGAAAATCCACTTTGTACCGATTACATTTTTCTCTTTTGGTCTTGGGACCAGTGTCCATGTTTCTTTCTTCTTGATTTGTTCAATCTCTTCTTTCATAGCATTTATCCAATCTTCATTACTAAATGCTTCTTTTACTATCATTGGTTCAAATTCTAATTTCAAACATGTGTTTTGTCTTAGTTTGTTCCTTGTCATTACTGGATCATCCTTATCTCCTATAATTTGACTTGAAGCATGATTTCTTCTGACATACTTGGCTAATATAGGCTCGGTAGGCTCTGTATGATCTTCTTCATCACTCGGTAACTGAATATTTTCTTCATTTTCTTCCTCAAATTTCTCGGTAGGACTTCTCGGTTGAACATAAACAAATTCTTCATAATCTTCTAGTTCTTTGGAATTTTCTTCATCATTTCTTTCTGCAAATTAATCAATTTTTATATTTTCTCTTTCCACTATTTTGTTAGATGATTTGATCAGACATTTAAATGCTTTTCTTCTAGAAGAATAACCAAGAAATGTTCCTTCTTCTCTTTTTTGATCAAACTTTCCATTTCTATCATCTTTGTGAACATAACATCTACTTCCAAATATCTTAAAATAACTTACATTTGGTTTCTTGTCATACCAAATTTCATACGGTGGCTTCAAAGTTCCTTTCTTCACTTGTACTCGGTTCATGGTGTAAACTACTATGCTGATTGCTTCTCTCCAAAATGTTTGAGGTACCCTCTTTTCTATCATCAGGGTTCTGGCACAATCTACAATTGATCTGTTTCTTCTTTCAGCTATCCCATTTTGCTGAGGTGTTCTCGGTGCAGACACTTGTCTCGTTATACCATGATCACTACAAAATAGGTTAAACTCATCAAAAATGAATTCTCCTCCTCTATCAGATCTTAGACATTTCAACTATCTTCCTATTTCTTTTTCAACTCTAGCCTTATACCATTTGAACATTTGAAAGGCTTCTGATTTCTCTTTTAAAAACATAACTGACATCATTCTTGAGTAATCATCCACAAATAATATGAAGTATCTATCTCCATAATAACTTTGAACTTTCATAGGACCACAAAGATCAGTGTGTACAAGAACTAAAATTCCTTAAGAAGTGTAGGACTTACTTGTAAAGCTTGACCTTGTCATCTTGCCCATCTGGCATCCTCAACATATTGCATTCTTAGGTTTTTCCAAACTCGGTAGACCTCTTACTCGGTGCTTCTTGCTTATTTTGATCAGGTTATCAAAATTTACATGACAAAACCTTTTATGCCATAACTAGGTATCTTCTATTTTAGCATACAGACAATTGTTCTAAGTTGAGTCAAGATGAAATGTATTACCTTTTGTTTGTGTCCTGGTAGCAGCCAACTTTCCATGTTTGTCATGAACTTTGACTCTTCATTTCTGAAATTCTATTTGGTATCCTGTATTGTTTAGTTGTGCTACACTCAACAAATTGTATTTCAAACCTTCAACCTAGTATGCATCATCACATTTAGCATTTTTAAAAAGTGATATGGATCATTTACCTCTTACTGGACATGGTGCATCATTACCGAATCTTACATAGCCTCCATCATAATCTTATAATTTAACAAACTTGTGTTTATCACCTATCATGTGATGTGAGCATCCACTATCTATGATCCAAGAATCATTTTTATTTATATGAGCTATTAGGGATTTTTCTTCATACCTTTCTTCATTTGATCCATCTTTGATAGCCACATAAACAACTTCCTTTGTATCAGTCCCATCAAATTTATCATTGTTGGATTCCTCATCAGCTACTAGGCATGTCTTTCTATCTCTCCTTCTGAAGTCTCGGTGTCCTCTGTATTGGTTGTCTTTCTATCTATCATATCGGCAATCTCTCTTTTCACTAGATTCCTTGTCATGATAGTTAGAAGCCATATGTGCTATTCTATCACAATTAAAACATTTTAGAGGTAACTTTCCCTTATACTTACCTTTGCCTCTTGGTAACCTTCTAGCTAATAATGCTTCAAACTCTTCTTGCTTTCTGATTTCCTCATATAGTTTATGTACCTCCTCCATGTTTTTGCGAAATCTTTCACTTGCTCCACTGTGATTTCCTTCAGTATACTTATACATTCTATCATTGTAATCATCAGATTCACCAATATGAAAAGAACTGAATGCAGATTCAACTTTATTTACCGAAGACCCACTGTTATCAAAATTACTTAACTCAAATGCATGTAGCTTACCAATAGTAGCATCCAAAGAAACTGGCATGTTTGGTACAGACCTTAATTCATTGATTGCAGAGACTCGAATGGCATAAGCAGGTAGAAGTGTTCTAAGCAACTTACTTGTTACATCCTTTTCTTCAATAGTTCCTCCTACTCCTTTGATTTGATTGGCAGTCTCTAACCTTTTCCTGTATTGGGTTATGTTTGCACCTTCATTCATTATCATGGATTCAAGTTGTCCTCTTAGACTATCTACTTTTTCTCTTTGAACATGTTCATCACCACCATACACAGATATGAGCTTGTTCCACATTGCTTTGGCATCACTGCAACTTTCTAGGTCATTAAACTCTGAGTCGATTAGTGCTGATGTTATTTCAATCATTACTTGAATGTGTTCTTGCTTTGCCTTTATCTCTTCCATTGTCAATGGGTAGGTGCTAGGTGTAATGAAATCATTCTCTAGATAATATGTTCCATATTCTCCAATTCTTGATAAATGCAGCTTCATCCTTTTCTGCCATGTGGAGAAACTTGACTTGTTCAGCTTTGGTGCATCCCTTTTATACATCTTTAGATCTTTACATCAAGTACCTTTAAACTTTTCTTCTGGAGTCCAAGCTCTGATACCAATTTTTAGTTAAGATGAGAGGGGGCGGTGAATCATAAAAACTCACAATACAATATATTTATCAGATTCAACCTCGGTAGCCTCTACTGATATGCAACTATGACTGTAAATCATTCAAACTTATAGATAGAAATGCTTAAGACATCATAACACATTTAACACCAGATTTAATGTAGAAACCCAAATAGGGAAAAACCACTATGGGATTTCGGACCCAGTAAGAAATATACCCTTCTAGAGTATGCTTGGCTAAAAGCTAATCCAGTTACAGATTACAAACGCATTGCTAGATGTGACCCGATTAAGGGATTTCCCTCAGACTTGTTACATTCTTGCATTTTGTTAAAAGTGACCTTGTCAAAGGATTTCAAACACTCATGCAGAATGTTACCTTGCTAGAGGGTTTACAAATAAGCCTATTAAGTCCACTTGGTTAAGAGATTTCCTATTACTTACAAAATAAACAACAGTAATAAAATATATCTGCAACTTCACATTTGAAATGCTAAAGCACATTCTATTTTCTCAAAACAATCTTGTCATACGACTTATCTTGTCCCTTGTTGGGCTTTCTGGGCTTGTCAATCTATTCTTCAATCAGATCTTCAAGCTTCTGTGCTCGGTAAACATTATTGTAGCATCATTGTGCATACATTTGCCCACATCCATTGTTCATCAACAATTCCTTATTTATAAACAATTCCTAACCACTTAATCTCCTTGATCACATTTCCCATGATCAATCTTAGCCATCAGATCTTCAAAGTTGACTAGGTTCATTGTATCCTTCGATCTGAGAACGTTTTACCTTGCCTTGGGACTTGCATTCCTTCCTTGGAACTTGTGCTAGGTTATTGCGGTTCAATCTCTGCTGTAGATATTCCTCTGGATTTTCCATGTGGTCGATCCTCAACAAACTTCTTGCACAACATTCCAATCAACCATACATTTCTAGCTCATCAGCATCCTTCATTAAATAATGTTTTTAATCATCCAATGTGATCTGTTATAACTCGGTTGTTACTCGGTAAATACTGAACTTCACTCGATATACATTCTGCCTTCTTTAACTGATAGCGATAACCTTAGGGTTTACCAACTAGGTTCCTTAGGGTTTACCGACTAGGTTCTTTGCTCGGTGACATAGTACAGTATTAAACTTATAATCAACAACATATGTAGGATATCAAAACAATCAAAAAAACATGATCTCATCATTGTCTAACTCAGTAAGAGTTGTCCATTGAATAACTTATTATTCCCCTTCATTATCACATTCTTTTTGTCACTTACTGACCTCTTAATACTCATCAAAACATACTTCTCAAGATATGGTAACATCATACTGAATCAAAAAATCAATTTCTTGACATCAATGACAAAATAATATTATTAGGACAGTAATCATCCTTCTTCAGTTATATCAATAATATCCAACAACCTTCTCAATATCCTTATAGAAATGCCAACAATCTCCCTTTGTGAGAATGCTAACAGTCCTCTCTCTACACCTACAAACTCTGCATCTTGGGGCATCTCCACATCATATCCATCATCCCCGGCCTCATCCTTGCCCTCATCTCCACCACTTCTCAATGACCTTGATCATGACTCATCACTCTCATTAGAACTACTCATAGTTGTAGTCCCTCCACTAATATCCATATCCTCCTCTCCAATATCCACCTTCTCTACGACCGCTGCTATCAGATCTATACCTCCTCCACCCCTACCTCCTCCACCTCTACCTCCTCCATCTCCACCTCCTCCACCTCTCCCTCTCCCTCTAGGACCCTTGTCATATCTAATTTGCTGAGCACCAATTAGAACTATCGGATCTGTCAAAGGTATAGGCCTATGTTGTATCCACCATACACTATACTGTGTTGTGGACCTTGGATCCACTACACCAACATGCCATCCCCACGAAACAAGAGAAAGAGAATCAAACTCAACAATAGCAACATGAGGTTGCACGCAAGCACCCCAATCACCAACCTCTCAAGTAGTGCAAGAAAACTAAGTTGTCACATCCGGAATACCCTGTACTTCCCCAAACTGTCTAAGTACACAACTAGGAAGATGCATGTCAATAACCCTGTGACCACCCACATCTTGACCAATAAGATATCTCTGTTAGCGACAAAAGGGATGATGTTGAGCATCATCAATCCAACTACGGAAAGTAAGATACAGTCTCCATGAGAAATATTGTAAGATATCAATCTGATGACCCCAATACAAGATGTTACTCGATGTGTTATGCCTCACACCAATGGTGTACCCAAAAGCATATGGTTGATCTAGATCTAAATCAATATGTAGCACATGATGAAAGATAGCTCTGTGCTCCCAAGCCCGTGTCTAGAGAAAAGTAATGCCTCATCCAACTGATTTCTACTGCAAGTAAACAATCCCATGCATCTGATGATACAAAGTGGTAGGAAGACAAGGACCCCAAGTAAACACATGTCTATCAATAATGATATCTATGTGTGAAAAGTGGACCTGTATCTGTATTTGAATACACAACACTTCAATTAAGTTATTAGATGCATGGTTAGTAAATCAATAATCAATAATGAATAATAAACCATTACAAAGTGACCTATTGCCTTCTAGTAGATGCGAGTTTAGTCTTGCTCTCAGCTTTCATATGCAATACCAATGACTAGATGACATCTAAATGAATGCAAGATTTAAGCTAGATATGCAAGATTAATCTAACATGATTTGAGCAATATGAAGCTAGATGATTTAATAAGGATGTAATAACTAATATCTAATATCTCAATGCACAAATTTCAATGAACCTAGAGCAAAAACAACATAATAACAATATATTCTCCAGGATCCTTGAATGAGAGATGAAGGCCTGAATTTATAGAAAATTAAGAAAGAAACCAACGACTGAGATCAAATGATGATGAGCGTTCAAGATCTTCCAAGAGGAAGTACAATCTAGGTGAATTGATGTGATTGCCTGCTTTTCTCAGTTTTAAAGGAAATTGAACTAAAATTAAGATAAAATCAGTAAAAACTGATTTATTCTCTATTTCATTCAATTTTGATATTTAATTGTTTTAATTGCTTTCTTTGAGATTATTTATCAATTTTTAATTTGATTTTCAAGATTATCTCCATTTGATTTCTTTTCTCAAATTTTAATTCCTTTTTTGATGATTTAATATCAAATTTATTTATTTAATTAAATATGCTAGGATATTCAATAAAATAAATAGGATAATTGTTTAAAAATGATTTACTTGGAATGATCAATTAATTAAATAAATATTTAATTAATATGTGTTGATTTATTTGCCATGTGACATTGGTGATTTAAGAAATTAATTGTGTGCCCAAGATTAAATTTAATTGCCTTTGGTTAGGACCTTGGTGATGTTGTCGAGATTAGGGGCTCATGGTTTAGATGACCATTTTTAGGGTATTACATTTGCCCCTCTTTGAATTAATGTGTGAGCACTGCGTTGGTTCAAAGAATAGCTAATGTCAAATAGATATCAATTATCAACATGATGGATCAAAAACCGATGAAGGGCGAGATGTTTATCTTGATTTGAAGCGATGAAACTAAACATATTTGATTAAAGCGATATTGATCATGAACTTGATTGAACAATAATCGACGAAGAGCAAGATACCGTTCTTGAACTTGATTGAACTAGATTGAGTGAGAGATGCAGCTGATTCCTAACTTGATTGAACAAGAACCAACTAAGCGAAGTGAAATAAAACTGATTCCGAACATGATTGAACGAGAATCGATTTTCAAGAGAAAATGTCCAGCTTGATTTGATGTGATTAAAACTTGATATGCGGTGATTTTGTTAAGATGCCCCTAGTAACAAGGTTTGGTTAATTTTCTTTGGTTGGAAAGATTTTTCCTCAACTTAAATGAAGATTTGAAAAATTTATTGGCTTTTGATGATGATAATCACTGAAAATATGATGAGGTCATGAGTATGCCGCCTCGAGAGAGAAATCGAAAGATAGTGAGGTTACAATGATTTTAGGAAATTTTTGGCGATGATAATTAGTTGATCACAAAGATTGATGTTGAAGAATTAAAATCAGAGTTGATTTGAGAATGAAAGTGAGATTTAGAATTGAATTGAGTGCAAAATGATTAAAAAATTCACTTGAGGATGAAAATGCTAAGTAGTCAACATCGTGAAACTTCGACTAGAGAAGTGACATCAAATTTCGATTTTGATCCTGAAAGTGGACTTAGAACAGTCGATTTAGCTTAGGATATAAGTTTTACATCCATCGGAGCAAGTTTGAAAATTAGGGTTTGGGCTATATAAGGGGTTCAATGTATCATTGTCAATTTTGTATGATTCTTACTCCGATGAGACATTGTATTTGACAGTTGATATCATTTATAATCTTGGACACTTGATTATGATGAGATATACGAGCTCTTGATTTGATTTCATCGTACTTGTGTTGATTGATTATGAGATGTCTTTCTATATGCTTTATTCTATATGTATGCATATCTTTTCAATATGAATGTATGCAATGGAGATGTGTATGGATGTTTTTTTTTCTTTTTTCTTTTCATATACAAATAAATGATGAAAATGAGTAACTAGTAATGCAAATGTTTATTTTTCATGCAATTATATGAATGCAAGTAATAATGAAATGTATGGAACAATATAAGATGCTTATGTATGCAACTTAGAAATGATGATGAAAAAGAGACCACTTAGCTCAGAAAAGATGAATGCCTTAGACTCTCATTCAAAAAGTTAAAGAGATCATTGTTATCATGCTGAAATCACTCGAAATGAATAAAATTTAGAATGAATGCAATCTAAACCTAGTCGTTGGATTTGGTATGCTTGATTTTCATCACTGAATGATCATTTCTTTGCATATAAAATATTAATTATCTTGTTCGCAATGACCCTTTGATTACACATTAAATAAATTCCCTCAACAGACAAAGAAATGACTCCAACCTCCCTGTAGCATACAAATAAGCGGAGTCGAGGTATGTGTGGCAATTTCACCTTGATGTGAAGGCACTTATCACAGACACCCAGCTAATTAGATGTTTCTAGATCATCGGATTCATTCCTACAAGTAGAAAACAAAGAAAAGTATTATGCCCCCAATCCTTGCTCCTCTTAGTCAAGATAGACTTCCTCGACTTACTCAGAGGGAATAATAAGTGACAGCCAATGTAAAAGATAGCACACAAAGAAAAATTTATGCATATCTCAAACAGTTTAGTGATTCTTTTCAGTAATCTTGTTTTGCTTGTGTACTCAATGATAAAACTCTTCATTAGTTAGGAGATGGGTGACTAACTCAGAGTGGATGATTGGGTACCACTAACAAAAAGATGACTTGGTTGATATTGCTTAGGATGTGTAAATTGTTCAGTCGATTACACTAAGACTAGGACATTGATTGGTTTCAAGCCACGAGGGTCCCAAAAGAACCAGGATGTCACAAAAGTGACTAAAAGATATGTACAAGCGAAATCAAAGATGTAGGAAAACAGGAATGAAAAATGAGAAACACCAACATTGCATTGATAGATGGAGCGCTTGAGTACAAGAGGCGTCTATTTACGAGGTTTTCACCTACTTGGCAAGGATTTTTAATATTTTTTTTCAGGATATTTTATGATTTTTAGGATTTCTTCAGGACCTTTTAGCCGTACAGGTTGCTGGAGTAGAGAATACTAGGTGAATAATTTCTTTAAGTGGATGGTGTTGATCAGCTCACAGAGTTGTTCTCCTTCTGATGTTGAGAGTTGATTGGCACCAGAGGCAAAGACTGCAGTAACGATGTAGGGACCCAACCAGTTGGGTTCAAACTTCCCTTTGTTGTCTCGAAACTGTTGATTCTTAGGATTTTCTCTCAGAATAAGGTCACCAACTTGAAATTCTTGTTGTTGAACCTTTTTGTTATAACCTCTAGACATTCTCTTTTGATATTCTCTCAAATGATCAAATGCCACTTGTCGACGTACATCCAGCAACTCGAGTTCTTGCAATCTAGATATTTTCTAGTCTTCATCAGTAACAAGATCTTGCAAAGAAACTCTTAAAGATGGTATTTCCACCTCAATAGGTAAGACTGATTCGGACCCATACTCCAAAGAAAAAGGTGTAGCCCCAGTAGGTGTTCTAATACTTGTTCTATAAGCCCATAGTGCAGGATTGAGCTGCAGATGCCAATCCTTTCTAGATTTATTTACTGTTTTGTGTAAGATAGTCAAAAAATTCTTGTTAGATGCTTTGGATTTTCCATTACCTTGAGGGTAATATATGGATGACTAGTGTTGTTTTATTTTCAATTTTTCACAGAGTTCATCTAGATCTTTATTCTTGAACTGCCCTCCATTGTCAGTCACAATAGATAAAGGTATACCATACTTGTAGATGATATAGTTAAGGATGAACAAAGCTACTTGTTTACCGGTTGCTTTGATGAGCGGAACTGCTTCTACCCACTTAGTGAAGTACTTAGTGACAGTTATAATAAACTTGTGTCTGTTAGATGATGCAAGATATATTTGACCAATGAGATTAAATGCCCATTGTCGAAAAGGCCAATGTGTAGTGAAGGGTATGAGATACCTTGTTGGAGCATGTATGAGGTTCCCATGTAGCTAACACTTCTCACAAGTTTTGGCAAATTTTATAGCATCTTTCTCCATATCTAGCCAGTAGTAGCCAGCCCTTAGTAGTTTTCGTGCTAAAGTTAGACCGTTTGAATGGGATCAACAAATACTTTCATGGACCTCGGATAATGCGCGTTGGGAATCTTCAATTTCTAGACATCTAAGAAAATTACTATCCAAACCTCACCTAAATAGGTCATTAGCGATGATGACGTACCATGAAGCATTTCAGATTAGGTTCCTTTTCTCATCACGGGAAAGATTAGAAGGGATAACTTGGTCACGCAGGTAAGAGTAAACATGGTTGTAGCAAGATGAGTCATGTCCAATAATAGAAGAGACCATCTGGGACTCAAGAGAATCATGGGAAGAATAATGTAGCTATTCCACCAAGAATTCAAAGAGAAAATTATATTCTTGTAGCTATGGTATAGATGCCAAGGTGTTCATTGCATCTGCTGCAATGATACAAAGGTAAAGTATTTCTTGAGATCATCCACTATTATCTTATAAGCCATCATTTTCTCATCTCTAGTCTGATATATATCATTGATTTGGTTGATAATGAGCTAAGAATCTCCATAGATGTGTAATTCAATAACCTTCCATTCGATGGCCAACTTGATCTCATTTACCAAAGCTTCATATTTTATAATGTTGTTTGTGCAGGGGAAGAGAATCTTGTAAGCTTTTGGGATTGAATATTTTTAGGAGTAATAAAAAGTATTCTGGCACCAAAACCATGTTGAGTGAAAGACCCATAAAACAACATTTTTCATCATTATTGAGTAAGGTGCATGATTGATTCATCCGTAAATTCTATGTGATGGACTTGTAAAGCACTGAGAGAAGGGGGGGTGAAATAGTGACACCAAAAACAATATTGCTTTAAACACTCACCGATAGATATACTTAACAAGTTTGTTAAACAATATGCATGTAAACCAAAATGATATAACAAAATCCACAATAAGTAAAACATCCACCATAACACAAGTGTTTATACGTGGAAAACTCAAATAGGTAAAAACCTCATTGTGATGGGACTCACATGTTAACTATCTGCAGTAATAGATAATTGACCGGTTAAGGTCTACAAAAGGTTGCTCTGCTAGGAGCGAATCCTATTAAAGATCCCAAATCTTAGTTAAAAGCTATACCCTGTACAAGGTAGTACCCTATAAGGAGTAACCTTGATAGAGGATTTCTGAATCCAAACTAATGGATCACCTGATTAGAGGATTTGTACAATGAAGTTTGTTAGAGCTTACCCAGTTAGGGGATTTGACTATTGTAGTGATTAGAAAATAACATGTGGTTTAATATAGTAGTAGCACAACATGCTTGTATAGATCCTCTACTACTCACTCAACACTTGATTACCAACATACTCTGCAACTTAACACTTCTGCCTTCACATCAAATCATCACATAACATATCTCCTTTTCTCATACAAAATAATTTATTGTGATGTCAATATATAGACATTTAGATTTCATGTCGGCCTCTAGAAGTCATATCACAATTTCCTAGGTATAGTGTATCTGGTCAAACAATCATAACTCATCACAAAAATACCACCAAAATTTGTTGGTAAGGATAACTCATCACATAATCAATGAATACCGGTTGGAATTAAACATATAAATCATTTATCCTTTGATACTCCTGTGATAATCTTTGTTGGATCTTCAGGTTGATGTTGAATTATGTATATCCACTGGTTGTCTCCATGTATATACCGGTTGTCACCATGTGCCAGTTAGATATAAACCTATAATATACTGATTGTAATATAAACAACTTTGAAGTCACACTGGTAGACAATATGAACATATGTGTGTGTATGTGTTTCATCAATGACAATATATGATGAAGTTATTCATTACAATCATCATCAAGCCAACAATCTCCCCCTTTGGCATTGATGGCAACACTTAGAAAATTTTATAGTAATACTACTAAGTGTGCTTACAAAAAAAGTTTATACACATATACATATACTCCCCCTTACTACATACAACATACAAAATTTTCACAACACACATACATAATTCTACTCCCCCTTTGACAACAATGCCAAATTGAAAAGAAAAAATACATACATATATATATAGAAAAGTTTGTAGCAAAATATTTTACATATACAAAAACTTGAAAAATCTGAATCAAGATGTATGCATTGCAATCCTCAGAAAAATGTCACTAAAGTTACCCTTCAATTGAGAAAAGCCATGTTCCCATGTCTCCAACAAGTTCTTAGTGATCTCAATTGTGATCATGATCAGAGTATGGAATTCTTCCATTGAATCAAGTGCGTATGTTTCTAGAGTAGCCAAAATAGCTTATGAATTCTTGTAGGGTCTTTGCAATATGTCTACTTGGGGTCTGATTAGATTCTTCAATTCCTTGAAGGATCAAATTATTTTTGCCTTTTCAAGATCATAGGTATCTAACTTGTTTTGCAAATCATCCACAGATTTGCCAAAAGAAAAAATAGAATCTTGAAGTGGTACATATGCATTACATATCTTCTCTAGCTCTTACTCTATTTCAATTTGTCTATTATTGATATCAAAATAAAAGAAAGAAACACTAGAAGTAGATGCAAGAAATTTCTCTCTTGTTTCAATAGTTTTTCTTAATAAATCTTTATTAAGAGATAGAGCATTTTTTCCTACATCAATCTCTTTCATGAGCTGCTCTCCACGCTTCTTCCTGTAACTCTTCTCAGCATAAGTTTGTGTTGCTTCTTCTAGGGACTTAAGTTGGTTATATTCATAAGCAACCAATTGACCAATTTTGCTAGCAGGAGTTGTCAGATACCCTGTAGCAGTTTCTAGAAGTAGACTTTTCAGAATATCCACAACATTCTGAATGGTTTCTGCTTCCATTCTTTGTTCTTTAAGTCTCTTTTTGTGTGCCCTAGATTGCATGATAGTTGCAATCTTCATTATTTCAAATGCAGTCATATTATCAACAATTGTAGGCCTTGATATGCCTAATGAGTCATCATCATTTTTATCAGTCTATTGTATGACTAATGATGTCACCGATTCAGCAGATGTTACCTTAATAATCTTTTCTTTCTCTTGTTCTTTCTCCGTTTCCTGTTCAGAAATCTGTGTATCAACTTTTTCATCAGATTCCTTCTGAGTGACCTATGAAACCAATGGGAGTTGGGGTTTCACTAGTAGTTCCTTGGCTGGTGGAATATCCACTCCTAGTTGAGTTGTCAGTTTCTCAACTTTAGTAACTTGTGAGTCTGTGATTTTAGGTGGCTACATATCTGGTACAATAATGTTTCCAGATAGATTGATTGTATCCTGAATATCATCAACAAGTATAAACTGTTTGAAAATAGTGTCATCCTTCTTCTTGACATGATAGACAACATCAACTTGCACAATTTATTCTTCATCCATTTCAGGTTGATCAATAGTATCTTGCTAATCCTTCGAAGAATGTATAAGTTCTTGCATCTGTTGGATATTACGAGCAATTTTATGAGTCTCAGTTTCAACAGGTTGTACCTTTCCACTAAGTAGCTTCAATCTTCTTATCTTGAAAGAAAATTGGGCTTTGTACTTATCAACCAATTCAATTAACTCATCTTTTGTCAAATCAGAAAAATATTGCACAAATACATCATCAATTATTTATTTTTCTTTCTTCACAGCTTCCTCCCATTTATTCAAAAGAATAGTATATAAGGAATTAGAGATATCCTTTACAATATCATGAGGTAATGTATTATAATGGCACAAATAATTGATTACCTGTTGAATAATTTGTTCCTTTTCATCTTCATTGAATGAATCAAAATGATCTTTGACATTATCAAATCTGTTTCTTCCTAATGTCCTCATTGTTCTCTCAAAGTTAGTCTTGGGCTTGTAAGTTAAGACATCAATAGGTACAGTTGCCTTTGGCACTTTCTTCACTTGTTTGGTTGTTTTACCAGTTGCTTTTATTTTCTTGGTTTCCTCCTCAGTATCAATACCTTTAGATTTTGCTTGCATAATTAGTTTCTGACCTCTTCTCTTTGATGCAGTCTCCTTCTTTGCATATACTTTAGGTTTTGATTCATTTTTGGTTTGGACAATTCATGTCACTCTTGTACTTTTTATCACCAGAGGTGCTTGCTCAACCTTCTTCTTCTTACCTTTACTACTTATGGTTGGAACACTACTGGTTTCAACTTTTGTAGTTTGAACTTCAACTGTATCCAATTTTGCCTTCTTTTTGTCCACTGGAGATGCCAATAGGTTATTGGCATAACTGATCAATAAGTCATATTTGACCTCATAGCTCATGTCTTTTGTTTCTTCTTATCTATGCTCAATATCCTCCATCAAACAAAAATCAGTGGTAACTATGAAAATAATGTCCTTAGCAAAGTGTTTTACCACATCCTCAGGCAATATTACTCTCATACTCATTTTCTTCTGAAATTCATTGAGATATTTATTCATTGCAGTAGAGAAGGTGTTGCTCACAACCTTGATGTTGTTCTTAATCTAGGCAGATACCGGTAGATCCTTAGATCATTGAAGATCATTAATTCCCGGTAGGAAATTTTGGAAATAAAAGAATATACTGATCAACAATTGTCCAAATTTAAACTTTTGACTGCTATCCTTCTTGATAGACTAAAGATTCAATGATAATTGGCTCCTTATGGCCTCACATAGGTCATAATTATAATTTTCAGCTATCATTTTATAAGCAGTATATACTGCTACAGATGGAACAGTATTCAATCTACTAGAATAGAATATTCAGTAGCCTATAACAATTGCTGCCAACTTAACCTTTGGGTCCTTGATGTTATTGACAAAACAAGAATGCCCATCAGAGGTTGATCTGTTTAGAGTGTTTACTATCTCTTTCGAAATTCTCCTCAACTTAGGTACTTCACCGGTTGAGTAAAAACTAGTTACAACTTGAATAGCTTCCTTGGTTATAGTATGATTGCTTTCTAAATACATGTTTTCCCCATGAACACGACTCAAAATAATTTGGATATGTTCCTCTTCAAAATCTTCAAGAAAATAAGCTACATTATGAAAACCTTTCTCATAAACCCTAAGATATTCTGGTTGAATCTTTCCATTTTTATCGCAAAGGAATTTCAACTAAGAATATATCGAGAATGATCCTAAATCCTAAATCTTGTAGTCGATGTAACTAGACAAATCTCCTTTCACTACGACTCCACTAGGAACTTGTGATAAAGCATTATAAGACATAATTCATTCTGCCTTTACAACTTCAATAGGTTTAAATCTGATCATCAATTTCTCTACTGATTTAGAAGACGGTGCCATTTTAGATAGACTAGATTCAAAGTAGGATTTTTCAAAGAAATACCTTATTTTACTCACACTGCCTCGTTTATCTGTTGAATACTCAAGTGCACACCATTTCTATCTTCACTAACCTTCAAATCAACTTGATCACTCAAATCCTGATACAACTTTGACTCAAATTAGCTAGCAATCCTTTCTTAGTTTTGCAAGCACTCAAAAATTCTTTCTCAAATACATTAGGGTAAAAATAACAAAGTGAAACTTGCTTTTATCCTTTTTACCTACTGCATTAAATTCTTTCCCGTTATGGTTACAAACCCTAATTACAACGCTTAATAATACTTACATTATTGACAGATGTAAAACTGATTGATAACAGATTGACAAAAAGTTATCAAATTTCATGCATTCAAATTATCTTACCAATCATTCATTTCAAGGGGTTCGGAAGTAGGTTTAACATTATGCTCCCCTTAGCCATATCGAAAAGACTTAATTCATTGGTGCAGGATTCTCCACACTGGGTGAAGGATTTTTTTCTTCTCTAGGTAAATCATCACTCTTCTTCTTTCATATTCATTTCATTTCTTCTCTCATTTCTTCAATATTGACCTTCTTCTTGCCTTTCTGATCTTTAGAAGGATTAACCAGTTTGCTCTTTCTGGATCTACAGAACTTTGCCATGTGTCCTGGTTTATGACAATGATAGGATGGCATACCAAATGATCTCTAAGGTCTTGCATTACCTCTCCTAGTTATTATTCTCCAATTCATAGCCACATGACCTAAGTTGTTACAGATGGTGCAAATGACATTTGTTACCTTTTCCATCTTAGATGGACTAAATTGGTTGCCATAGGGTCTTATTCAGTTCATTTTACCCCAGTTGTCATAATTTCTCATCCAGTTGCCATTTGGCCTTGGATGCATATGCGATATTGGATTATTTTACATGTGAAGCAATGACCTTCAAATTTCTTGGACATATACCTAGCATTTGTATTGTAGCTTGCATTTCCATTAGGTTTATTTCTACAAACATTTGTAGTGTGACCAGGTTTATGGAAAACAAAACAAATAGGTTTAAAGACCTTCTTACTGATAGGATTTTTAGCCTTAGGAGAAGATTTGTTCTTATGAGTGTTGCTTTTGGTACCTGAGGATTCTCCTTTTTTTAGATGTGTGAAAACCAAATCCAGAGGTATCACCATTCATCCTTTGTGATTGAATTTTGTCTTCTAGTAAGGTAGAACTTTTGTTGAACTTTTCCAATTTCCCATTTGCTTCAGTGAGCTATCTGGTGAGATCTTCATTATGTTTTGATAGGTTCTCTCTCAAAGATGATGCCAATTCAAGATCTAGCTATAAGTTCTCTTTTTCTTCTTTCTCTACATTCAAATTCTCATGCAAAGTAGCATTCTCTTGCTTGGTCTTGGCAATCTCATGATCTCTTTCCTTGATGAGATCCTCAGCAGTTCTCTTGGCTTCCAGTTTCTGACTCATGCAGATAGTAAGACCTTCTAGCTCTCTCCCCAAGTTTATCTTTTCATTGTTTAGTTTCTCAACTTCCAAAGCTAAAGCATCAATATTGGCCTTATCTAAAGAACTATTATCAGATATTTCTAACATTTTTTCAGTTAGCTCTCTCCTTTTGACTTGAGAAGCTTACAGTTTCACCCTTAGGGTTTCAAGCTCATTTCTACTAGCCTCAAGATCTCTAGCCATCTCAAAGTATCTCATATCCCCCATGGTAGCTTTAGGGTTTCCTTCCAAGCGATTAGGCTTTAAAGAAGTTAGGCTCTGATACCAATTGATGGACTTGTAAAGCATTGAGAGGGGTGGTGAATCAGTCACACCAAATTCAAAACTACTTTAAACTCTGACTAGTAGATATACTTAACAAGTTTGTTAAACAATATGCATGCGAACCAAAATGATATAACAACATCCCCAATAAGTGAAACATCCACCATAACACAAGTGTTTATATGTGGAAAACCCAAATAGGTAAAAACCACAGTGAGATGGGACTCACAAGTTAACTATCTGCAGTAATAGATAACTGATCAGTTAAGGTCTACAAAAGGTTGATCTGCTAGGAGCGAATCCTATTAAAGATCCCAAAGCTTACTTAAAAGCTATACCCTATAAAAGGTAGTACCCTGTAAGGAGTAACCTCAATAGAGGATTTCTGAATCCAAACTATTGGATCACCTGGTTAGAGGATTTTTACAATGAAGCTTGTTAGAGCTTACCCGGTTAGGGGATTTGACTATTGTAGTGATTAGAAAACAATAGGTGGTGTGATCTAGTAGTACCACAACTTGCTTGTATAGATCCTCTTCTCTGCACTCAACACTTCATTACTAACATACTCTACAACTTACCACTTCTGCCTTCACATCAAATCATCACATAACATATCTACTTTTCTCATACAAAATAATTTATTGTGATGTCAATATATAGACATTTAGATTTCATGTCGGCCTCTAGAATCATATCACAATTTCCTTGGTGCAGTGTATCTAGTCAAACAATCATAACTCATCACAAAAATATCACCAAAAATTATCAGTAAGGATAACTCATCAAGACTAGTGATAAATCATCACATAATCATTGAATATTGGTTGGAACAACAATATCAATTGGAATTAAACATATAAACCATTTATCTTTTGATGTTCTCGTGATAATCTCTATTGGATCTTCAGGTTGATGCCTAGTTATGTATATCCACTGATTGTCTCCATGTATATATCGGTTGTCACCATGTACCAGTTGTAATATAAACAAGTTTGAAGTCACACCGGTAGACAATATGAACATATGTGTGTGTATGTGTTTCATCAATGACAACATATGATGAAGTTATTCATTACAACCATCATCAAGCCAACACTATGTGCAAAGGTTGATTATCTTCAAGTGGAGCATCAACAAGTTGATCTGCAATAACTTGTCCTTTGATGGCTTTGTGTTCTACATATTCAATATCAAATTCCTTAAGAACCATGATCCATTTAGCCAATCTTCCTGTAAGTATTACTTTCTTGAGAAGATATTTGAGCAGATCAATCTTAGCCACCAGCTTAATAGAGTGTTCTAACATGTAGTGTCTTAATTTATGTGATGCAAAGACTAATACCAAACAAGCTTTTTCTATGATAGTATAGTTCATTTCATAGGACACCAAGGTTATGCTGATATAATATATAGCTCGTTCTTTTTTATTTTCATTCTATTGTGCCAGAAGTGCCCCCACTAACGTATTGGTAGCTGATATGTATAGAATCAATGGTTTACCTTGAATTGGTGACATCAGTATGGGTGGATTAGAAATATAGTCTTTGATTTGTTATAGATGTTTTTCACAATCTTCAGCCCAGGTGTATTGTACTCCTTTCCTTAATACTTTTGTGAAGGGTTGAGCTTTGTTTGCTAGCTGAGATATAAAGCATCTTATTGATTGGGGACATCTTTGTAAACTTCTCATTTGACTAATATTCTTGGGCAGAGGCATTTCCATTATGGCTTGGACCTTTTCAAGATCAACCTCAATTCTTTTCTTTGAAATTATGTAACCAAGCAATTTCCCTGATGTTACTCCAAATGCACACTTTTTAGGATTTTACCGGAGCTTGAATATTTCCATTCTATCCACTATGAGGACTAGTTCTTGGATATGTGTGGATCTCTTCATGGTTTTTACTAGGGTGCCATCAACATAATCTTCCATATTTTTGTGCATCATATCATGGAAGATGGTGGTTACCGCTCTTTGGTTAGTTGCTCCCGCATTCTTTAGTCCAAATGGCATGACGTTCCAACAGAAGGTTCCCCATGCACATGTGAAGGATATCTTTTCGTGATCCTCAAGAGCTATCTAATTTGATTATAACCAGAGAATCCATCCATTAATGAGTACATCTCATATCCAATAGTCATATTCACTATCATATCAATGTTGGGCAATGGAAAATCATCTTTCGAACATTCTTTGTTGAGATCCCTAAATTCTGTGCAAACCCTAATAGATTTGTTTTCCTTTGATATAGGTACTATGTTTGATATCCATTCTGCATAGTCTATAGCTCTGATAAATCCATCTTTTAGCAATTTTTCTAGCTCAGCTTTGACTAGCAATGCCACATGAGGATGCATCTTACAAAGTTTTTTCTTGACTGGTTTAACTCCTGATGTAATAGAAAGATGATGCATGATGAGATTAGGATATAGTCTTGGCATATCGGAGTATGTCCATGCAAAGTTGATCTTCTTTTTTGAGAAGAGGTTGCTGAAATATTTTAACTCTTCTACTAATAATGATTGAGCTAAATGAATCATATGTGGTGTCTCTTGACTTCCAATATTTACTGGTTGAGTTGGTTCTATCAATATTGAAGAGCTTTCTTGGAAGTGACTTGGCAACATATGAATTATCTCACCCTGAGGTGCCTTAGAGATGTTTTCACCCTTAGGTGTGTCCTTTACTTTTACTTTCCTTTATTCTGACACCGCCATACTATGGTTTTCATCATTAGAACTTTTATTTTTGTGACTGAGATACTTGATGTCTGTCTTAGTCATGTTCTCACTTTGCTCACTAGTGGAAGAGTTCATTGGTTCAACTGCATTAAGATAGCAGACTAATGTTTAGTCATTGGCGAAGGTGGGTATATTCAAAGGTTGGTTGTAAAGAGTATAGTCAATCAGTTCAAGATGTACCAAGGATAAAGTTTACATAGGTTCAAGGGAGTTCACAGTATTATCATCATAACTTCAGACCAAGAAGTCGAATTCCAAAAAACTACCTTGCGTAAGTGTCTCGAGACTAGGAAGAGCTACAACATGATTATAAAAGTTCATGTTAATATTTAGTGGACCTAACCGAACAAACCTACTCAATAGCATCATCCCCTACTTTAGAGTGGACTATATATCATGGTGTCACAATAACAGGGTCAGCAAGAAGAATCTCAACATTCATGATGGAGTAGTCACAATATGATGTCGAATAGTTGTTGTTATAAATAGTTCCTCAGTCAGAGTTATCAGAGTAATTAGATGAATTATCTGACTCTTCTTCAAGTGATTTAGTAGAAGTGTGTATAATATCAATGCCTACATGTTTGATGTTGCAAGTTCCTTCATGATTTTATTCATTGATCACTTGTATTTGGCATACCTATTGACACAACCTTGATGGTTTTGTTAGTCCTTGTCATCTTTTCCATTCAGCTTCCTCTAGACTGATGACTGGTCCTACTTCTATAGCTTCTAATTCTTCTTTTGTAGTTCCATACCTGATTTGTTCTATCTCATTAGAGGGAGAATTTTCTCATGATCTTCCTTCTTTCAGTTGTTGTTCATAGTCTTCTTGTCTTTGTAGTCTGATTTCCTCTATTTCCTTTTGCAAATTTAAGCGGATTTTCTCTTGTGCTTCATATATGATATCACTAGATTCTTTGGGAGTTTCTATAGTAGGTGTATATGAGAGATGATCTAGACCCCATTCATACTCATTCTGAATCATCTACTTTCTTTCTACCAGTGTATGTAACCAGAATATTCAGTGGTGCAAACAATTCTTTAATTATTTCTACCTCTTCTCTCATATCCTCTGGGACTTCTAGTCCTTGTAGTGTTATTTCTAATACAATTGGAACTTGCATACTAGTTGCTTCTTCTCTCTTGATTGTTGATTCTTCTTGTTCATTTTCATACTCTTCCTAAGTTTGCTGAGTATTGATTTCTTGTGATGTTGAAGGTAGTATCTTTTTCCTCCACTTAGGTTGATGGTGAGAAGTATGTTTTTGATCTGATGACTTTCTTGGAGTGTATCCGAGTCCAAATTTGTCATTTATAGACATAGTTTGTAGTTGAATAGGTTCAACAATACCTTCTTGATGCTTTCCCAGAGGACTGGTACCTAAATATCCCATGCATTGAATCATCTTATAGCCTGGACCATATTGTGTCGGGAAAATTTCACAATGTCATATTTTTTGGTTTGTACTATGTTCTTTGAAAAGCCATTTGAGAACAACATCCTCTTCTATTTCATCTACAAGGGAGGTAGAGGACTGTATAAAGAGACCATTATAAATGACATTTGGAGTTGAAGTTTGTGGCTTCAAAACATCTGATGGTTTTCTCGACTATCTTGGCGATGGAGGAAGAGACATTAGTGAAAGTACAGGTTCTATTTTGTATCCATCCATGCCAGTGTTTGTGATTTTCAATTTATTTTCTAAATCTTTCAACAAAGTTTATGAACTTTCTTCTATTATGAAGAACAAAAGCATCACCACTCTACGTTAATGCATTATAGGTATAGCTTGTATCAGCAGAAATACTGACTTCAACTTTGTTATAAGGAAATTTCAAGCATTGATGATATGTAGATGGTACCACCTTCATTTCATGAATCCATGACCTACCCAATAAGATGTTGTACGAAAGAGGAAGGTCAAGCACCTAAAAGATAACATCTCTTTCCACAAGCCCTACCCTGATTGGTAATAGTACTAGATCTTTTGATGTTCTTTCTTCTTTATCATAAGCTTTGATTGTTATTTTCTTTGTTGGATCAATGAAATTTTTAGAAAATCCCAGCTGTGTTAGTAGATTGTAGGTACAAATATTCAACCAGGCACCTCCATCTATCAAAACATGTTTAACTCGGTGTTTATGGATCATACCTTCAATGTGTAATTGTTGGTTATGCGGGCGATTCAGTGAGTTATCATGTTCTTCAGAGAAAGTCATGTAATAAGGTGAAATCATGTGACCCACCATAGTAGGGGAAAATGTGATGAGCAAAGCTTTGTCCAGGATCTCTCTATGAGCAGAAGAGATCTTAAGCAGTTCAAAAATGGATATTTCAACATTAGTTCTTTTCAATTGTTAGATGATGCTATAACTAGGAGAGGATGATGAAGCTAGCTATTAATATCTAGCCATGATTGTATCTATTTGTCTATTTGAAGAGTAGAAGTTGAGGAACTATCTCCCTGGAGAGTAACCTTCTTTTGAGCACAGGTCACAACATTTGAAATTTGTGCTTGATTTTGTTTATTTTTTATTATGATCACATTGCAATATTCAGGTTGGGAAGATTCAATCATGTTGTCATTGTTAGTGTAGGTGTAATTGACTTTGGCACCTCCCTTGGATTTTGAGGAATCACCATGTTCATAAACAGGTAAGGGATCTTTAAAAGCTTTGTGATCAGCATTAGTCGTGTGATTTCCAACAATGATCTTTCCAGCATTGATGAGGTCTTAAATTTCATATCTGAGCTTCATGCAATTGTTTGTTGTATGACCCTTGTTTCGATGGTATTCACAATATTCGTTTTCCCTCCAACATTTGGGTTTAACTTCTAGATCATATGTCCTAGAATTGTTTGGCAATATTATTAGGTCATTTGCCAATAAATTTTAAAAATTTGATACATATGATTCATCTAGAGGACTTAAATCATGTTTAGGCTTTGAAAGCCAAGGTTTCTCTTTAAACCATTCTTTTGATTTTTTAGGAGGATTTTCTGCTGCAGTTTCAGCTGCTTTGAGTGCTTGTTTGCCACTATCCAAGTTAAATATTGTGGATTTTGTTTTTGATTTAACTGTATCTACCACTCCGTCATTAACAACATTTCAATTATTATCTTTGTCGTATTTCCACTATTTGTTTTTTTCTTTAGAACTAGAACCTTGTGATGTTTCTTTCCAAAGTGACATATCTCCTTTATTTATGAGCACATCTTCCATTCTAAGCGCACTATCGATCATTTTGTTGAATGAAGGATACACTTGCATTTAGATACTATATTTCAATTCAGGGATCAGGTTATTGACAAAGATATCCATCTTCTCAGAATCTGGAATAGGTCATGAATATCTAGAGAACTTCTTTCTCCAATGTTGAAGAAAGATGAGAAAAGGTTCTCCTGTTTTCTGTTTAGTGTTGCAAAGCTCAATCATAGTGACTGGATGATGAATGTTATAGGAGTATTGTTGTAGAAATAATTGGATTAATACCTCAAAAGTTTTGATTCACATAGGTAGGCTTCAAAACCATTCAATAGCTTCTCCTCCTAAGCTTCTTGGGAAGAGGCATATGAGGTATGTTTGTTCGTGCATGAATTCCATACATAAAGCACAAAATTCTCTGACATGGTCTTGAGGATATTCATTCCCATAATATTTGTCAAATTTGGGAATCTCCACTCTTGAAGGGAATGGAGGCATGTAAGGGTTTTTGTCAAATGGAAACGGGCATATCGTGTCTGGAGAATATTGCTTTGATATTTTATCCTTGTTTTACAATTTTGTGATTTTTGTTTGTAACGCTTGCAATTGTTTGTTTACCAGCACTAAAGGTGTCTCTTCCTCTTTAGTGATGAGGGTTTCAATATCATAATCAATAGGAAGCTTAGTGCCTTTCTTTGCTAGCTCTAGAAAATGCTCTTCCTTTTCTCTAGACATGATGATCTTCATCATTTTTTGGAAATGTTTACATTTATTTATAACAGTGTTAGTAGGTTCAGATACTACAGATTTGTCTGATCAGGAATCACTGTTAGTAGCATGGTTGTTGAGGTTGTCATAAGTATCATGTTTAGTAGCTTGTCTTTCTTGCCTTTCTTCAGACATGGTGGGAGATAGGGGTTGATCAAAGATTGGTACATCAAAAGCTGGTATTTGTAACGATGAAGGTTTATTTGGGATTGGTTCTTCTACAAAGAATAGATTGTCATTTGATGAAAAAGATATTCCTTTACCTTTGTTATCTTTCTTGCAAGAACTTCTAGTTTGAGAAGGTATTTATGACTGATATGACCAAGAGCTGGATGTGATGTAGAAGTCAAGATCAAATTGAAGCTAGTTGTTCATTTAAGGTAGTGATTGAGAGAAGTAACTAAGGGTTGTTCTCGTTTCAGGAATGATCTAACCTATGTAAGACATTATCTAAGTTAACCTAGGTTTGATAAGATGTTGATTGAACTAGCTAAAAGATGATCGACAAAATTGTGCAGCGCACTGGAAAGAGTACACTATCAAGATTAATTCTCCTCGTAATTAAGATAACCAGTTTTATGCTCGTCGTAGACTGATTTGGGCAATTTTGAATGTTTTGACTAACAAGATCAGGAATTGGTACGATAGAGTTTGCAGACCCAGATGATAATTTAGCAGTTTACAGATGATAAAGATAATTTTTTGTATGAGTCGCTGCCTGATTTCATACGATAGTTGTGTAGACTCCAAATGATAATCTACTGATTGTGATGTATATTCGTACGGAAGATTGTAAAACACCAGATGACAATTTTTTTAGATTCGTACGACAGGTTTTATAGAGCCAGATGACAAACTATTAAGATCAATGAAGACTCATATGACAAGAGGTATGTAGCAGGATGAAAATTTAGTAGACTCATATGATAGAGGATTGGACAGAAATGAAATTCTGACAGATAGTTTTTTTTAACGACCAAGGAAGACCAGTTTTTGGACATGAACTAATGTTTCAATGACTGATAGAGACTAGTTTTGGACATGAACTAAGTTTGTCACTGACTTGTTGATTTGTTTTCTCTAGTTTCAGTATTTTAGTTTTAGATTCAAGGATGAAAACATAGAAAACATGCAAGATATATATAATGACTTCACTCACAACACATTAACCCTACAGAAGTTGGCTTAGAGAAAAAAAATTCTTGCTAACTTAGGTACACACCCAATAGCTAATCAAAATACGACCACTGAGTCTCACGCAATGGATTCTCAACATCGTATTAGCTGACTCCAAAGGCTAATGGGGGCATGATATGGCAAGTATCTTGGAAGAGTTACTATATCTCTTGCACAAAGACCATCCCCCTTTCAGAGGTGAATCGGGTAGCTTATATCTTATGGTTCTTAGTCGGGAATTTCGTTCAAAATTACCCCTTGAAGTCATGCAAGCGTGATTGAGGCCTATAGCCCGACAAGGTACCGAAACAAGTTGTAGTCACGCAAACGTGATTGAGACCGTGAGGCCCTACAAAATTCTCAATATGAGAGATCTCAAAGAGAAAACTCAAATAATCTTGTCCTCTAAGACTTTAATCACTAGAGGCCTATTTATTATAGTGAGTTGGAATGCTCAGGTCCAGTTGTACTGAATTGGGTCCTTCTCATAGGGTGATTACTTTTGCCCATTGTGAGAGTCCCGCTAAAGGTATACAAATCTCAAAATTTAGAAAAAGCTTCAAGGGTCTATATTTCTGATTATCTGTAAAAGACAAGAGCATACTCTCCTACCTCTCTGATTTTTCTGAAAACACAAAAGACATATTTGTTCTTTAACCAGATAGAAATTTAAGTGCCTAAAAAAATTGAACTTTAAAGAATACACTAAGTTTGGTCGATTTTCTTTAGGCAACCTGCAAAACCAATGTATCAGTAGTCATTTTGTTTTCGATTCTTTGATAGGCATATGTTTCATTGATAAATTCTTTGACAAGCATTCTACAAGAAAATCAATTAGGCTATAAAAATGTTAGGCAAACAAAAGATAGACCAGGGTTAGTGTCAGCGTTAGCAAAATTTAAATTCAATTTACAAAAACCCCTGAAAAGTATATTGTTTTTGAAATGACAAAACAAAAATTCATATGAAAGATTATACCTTTTCGCACGAGTATTCTCATAGGCCTGAATGATAAAACACAAAGTCGAATAACTAGAGCAAAAACTTGTATGAGCTTTCCAACAAAACCGCATGATAAAAGAAAGGTCTTGACAAAATGTCGTATGATGAAGGAAGTAAACTTGTACGATATTTAGTAGAGGTTGTACGGACGAGACCTATAAGATTAAAAAAATTGATTTTGAGCCCGAAGGATTGAATTCCAAGCCCCACAGTGGATGCCAAAAATGTGTGTGTGAAAAGTGTACTTGTACCTATATCTGTATACACAACACTTCAATTAAGTCATTAGATGCATGGTTAGTAAATCAATAATCAATAACGAACAATAAACCATTACAAAGCGACCTATTGCCTTCTAGTAGATGCGAGTTTAGTCTTGCTCTCAGATTTCATATGCAATACCAGTGACTAGACGACATCTAAATGAAGGATTTAATCTATATGAGCATGAATTTCAGCTAAATGAATGCAATATTTAAGCTAGATATGTAAGATTAATCTAACATGATTTGAGCAATATTAAGCTAGATGATTTAATAAGGATGAAATAACTAATATGTAATATCTCAATGCACAAATTTCAATGAACGTAGAGCAAAAAAAGATGATAACAATATATTCTCTAGGATCCTTGAATGAGAGATGAAGGCCTGAATTTATAGAAAATTAAGAAAGAAAGCAACGGCTGAGATCAAATGATGATGAGCGATTAAGATCTTCCAAGAGGAAGCACAATACAGGTGAATTGATGTGATTGGCTGCTTTTCTCAGTTTTAAAGGAAATTGAACTAAAATTAAGATCAAATTAGAAAAAATTATTTATTCTCTATTTCATTCAATTTTGATATTTAATTGTTTTAATTTCTTTGGGTATGTGCAAGATCATGGGGGGCCAAAAAGTGGCAATGGAGAAAAAAATGTGTTTTCAACCTTTCCAAACACTCTAAACTCCGCTTTGACTTTTTGTTTGGGTCGAGAAAAATTTGAATTTGGTTTGGTAATACCAAACCAAATCGGATATCCGATTTGTGATGTCACTATTGTGATATCATACTTTTCAAATCAGATATCCTATTTTCTCAACATAAAAAATATAGTTTATTAAAATGGGCATAACTTTTGTGTTTCTTATCAAAATTTTATTTTTTTATAGGCGTTGGAAAGTTAATTCATAGACCTATCAAATGGATGAGGTAGTTTGATGATATTATAGACCAAAAATTAATTATAATCATTTGAATTTAGTCCTTCAATTTAAAACTTTAAATACTCACAAATTTTGCATACAAAGTCTCATTGTTTTTTCCTATCACCTCCTTTATCTATCACTTGTCTATCTATACTTATATAATATATTTTATATATCTCTTTCTTCTCTACTTATGTCACTTATTTTCTCTTCCATGTAGATAAATAAATTCCCAAGTTACATGCATCTATGCATATATCTCCATCTTTCTATTCATATCTCTCCCTCTCCCACTCCATCATTGTCACTCCTTATTTCAATATTTCTCTCTAATAATATCTCTTCTCTCTATTTATCTCCCTCCTTTACCTTATCCTACCTATACTTATAGATTACTTGTCTCTATCACCTCCTTTCTCTCCCTATCTTGTCCCCTCTCTCTCTATATCCCTATAGATCTATCTTCATGTATATTTATATCTCATTATCTTTAAATCTCACTTATTCACTCCATCTCTCCCTACATTTGTCTTACTCTCTCTATCACGTTCTATCCATATCTATCTCTATCTCCATCTTCACATCTCCATCTCTTTCCCTATCAATCTCTCTTTTTATATGTTCCTCTATCTTTATATATATTCCTCTATACATGATTAATCTACTTCTCTGTCTCTTCCTCTATCTCCCTCTTGAAGTATCTTTCCCTTTCTCTACTTTTATCTCTTTATTTACTCCATCTTTATATATATTTTTCTCTCTCCCCACATCCTTCTCTATAGTGCCTTTATATATCTCTATATCTTCCTCTTTTTCTCTCTCCCTCTCTATCTATCCCTATCTATAATCTCTATCTCTCTTTCTCACTCTCTTGCACTATCTATATCTCTATCTATCGATATTTCTCTTCCTTTATATCTCTCTATCTCTTCCTTTTTTTATCTCTCTCTTTACCCCTCTCTAACCATTTTTTTCCATCTCTTCATATATTTATCTTTGTCTTTACCTATCTCTTTCTCTATATCTATTCACCTCCCTCTCCCTTTATCTTCATTTTTTATCTCTATCTTCCTCTCTCCTTTTCAATATCTAGATATGTCTACCTCTTTCTATCCATCCTTGTCCTTTAGTTTTTCTCCCTCTAACTTCATACTCCTTCATATCTATATCTCTATTTATGTTCTTGTCCTTTAGTTCTTTTTTCTCTCTTTAGTTCTTCATCTCTCTTCACCCTTATATCTATCCTTATTTGAAAATTAGTATATATGGTCTCCTAAGGGGTTATATTGTGTCCTAAGGGGTCATAGAACATCATATGACCCCTTAGGACACAATATGACCCATAACGACACCATATGGTCTCCTAAGGGGTCATATGGTGCCATAAGGGGTAATAAAACACCATATGACCCCTTCAGACACAATAAGACCCCTAATGACACCATATGGTGTCTTAAGGGGTCATAAGAGACCAAATGACCCCTTAGGACACCATACAACCCCTAATGACACAATTTGGCATCCTAAAGGGTCATATGGTGTCCTAAGGTATCATAGGACACCATATGACCCCTTAGGAAACCATATGACCCATAGCACCATATAGTGTCCCAAGGGATCATATGGGGTTTTAAGGGGTCAAATAATGTCATATGACCAATTAGGACACAATACGACCCATGACGACACCTAAGGGGTCATATAGTGTCATAAGGGGTCATAAGACACCATATGACCCCTTATAACACCATACGATCCCTTACGACACCATATGGTGTCCTAAGGGGTCATATAACACCATATGACCCCTTATAACACAAGCAGACCCATAATGACACGATATGGTGTCCTTAGTAGTCATATGGGGTCAGGAGACACCATATTGATGAATAAATGATGAACAGTTAGTACCAAACCGGTATTGAGAGGGGGGTTGAATCAGTATAGACAAAAACACTTTCCCTAAACCAGTTTGACTGCAAACATAGTACTTGACTAGCAAGCAATAACACTAGTTTAAATCAGATTACTACCAGTAAAACATAGTGAGAATGTGAAAGACATAAACTAGTAACTCTTAGCTTTCCACACAATCTAATACCTCATTTCCACTTCACCTTTATGCATAAACAAGTAATCTATCATCAGAAATATAATGACTGCTAGTTCAATATGTTTTACCACTTTGACATAAAATGCTAAACCATCACATGAAAGGCATCACACATGACACATTGATTTTTCACATGGAAACCCAACTAGGAAAAACCATGGTGGGGATGAATACCCACAAGTTGTTCTTTGAACTCTTCTGAAGTCCACTATGTTAGGAGCCTAGTCCGGTTATTGACTTTTACAATAGGTTCTTCTAGGAATCGATCTTGCTAGGGATGAACCAGTTAGGGGAAGGCTAAATACCCGATTAAAGGTTAAAACCCTATTAGAGGTTACCTCGCAAGAGGATTTTAAGAACTCATTGAATTGAGTCACCCTATTAAAGGATTTACACAAAAGCCTATTAAAGCTACCCAATTAAGGTATTTTTGAACTGCTGAAATGGTTAGAAGTCAACAAGTAATACACTGATCTGATAACAACACACAATGCCAAGGTAGATCCACTTTAGCTCCTTTTCTTCTGTAATCACACTCTGCAGGTATACACACACTTCTCTGATCTAGCAAGAATCAAGTATCACTCATTGGGATACACATATAACATTTGCCAACAACTTCAAAAAGAAAAACATCATCAACCTTATAGGAAACAGATAGGTCAGTAGCATAAATACTAAACCCTAAACATTTAGGTTTAACAATTCAGTTGGTTCAATCCTGACCGTTAATCACACTGCATTGAATATAACAGTCTTGAACATATCTCAAGATGTTCTCCAATGTTCATTCTTTTCTGCTTCAGGAAACTGATAAACCATCATGCCCTCTCCACCATTTACAGAGACTTCGCACATTCCTGAGGTAGATAGGATCTATCTTCTTCATGCAAGATCCTCAAGGAAATCCTTCACGCACACATGGCTGATGTGGCAACATGATCTAGTCTTCATTACAATGCTAACTCATCACAAGATGTCATCGATTGAATCACACAGGAAATATATCAACTAGAAACCCTAAAGTTGAGACTACCAGCCGATAGTCATGCCAAATAAAATCCTAATATAGAACTTCCATATACTGGTTCTCATTCCAACATACCTGTTCAACTTGAACAAACATACCACTTCACCTTGTCACATATACCGATTTACAACATCATACCGGTTCTCTTGCTAGTTTGCCTATTTTGATATGTCGGTTCATACACTAGCATATTGATATCAATGACAACATACAACATCATGTCATCGAGCTCTACACATATGCCAACAATCTCCCCCTTTGGCATTGATGGCAATATACAAAGATATCTATCTGCTTGGCATCTTCTTCTCCCCAATACTATCTTCTTCTCCCCAATATTGCAAATATCTTCTTTGCTTCACATCTTCTCCCCCTTTGACAACATTGCCAAAGTGGAGGCATAGACATCTATGTTCCATTATGCTGCTCCCCCTAAGGAGTAGCATCCTTCAACACACCAATCCTGAAAAAGATTTATCAATGCAGAACCTGACTGATGTGGAGCACACACCTTTAGTTCACCTCTTGAAGGGGCAGCACCCCTAATTCACCTCTCAAATAGGTAAAGGTAGCCTTCGGTAGAGGCTTGGTAAATATGTCTGCTAACTGCTCCTTACTGGAAACATGTTCCAATACAACCTCTTTGTTCTGAACCTTTTCCCTCAAGAAATGATACTTGAGCTCGAAGTTCTTGGTTCTAGCATGCAAAACCGGATTCTTGGAAATATTGATTGCACTTGTGTTGTCACATAATATACTCACCAGTTCAGATACAGGAACTTTGAAACCACTTAATACATGCTTCATCCAAATTTTCTAGGTGCAGTTCATAAATGTTGCAACATATTTTGCTTCTTTTATAGACTGAAAGATACAACTTTGTTTCTTACCAATCCATGAAACTAATCTACCACCAAGAAAGAATGCACCACCGGTTGTGCTCTTTCAGTCATCCACATTACCAGCCTAATCAGCATCTGTAAACACTTTGAGGTTGAAATCATTACTGTATGGATACCATAATCCATAGTCAATAGTTCCCTTCAGATATCTAAGAATCCACTTGACTACTACCAAGTGGGATTCTCTTGGACTTTTCTAGAACTGTGCAGTAATGCCCACTGCATGTGCAATGTCTGGTCTGCTATGTACTACATAGTGCAACTTACCAATCATTGATCGGTCTTCCTTCTCATTTACTAACATTGAGTCATCCTCTTTTGACAATTTACAACCAGACACCATCAGTGTACTGACTAGTTTACTGTCTTCCATGCCAAAGGTCTTCAACACCTCTTTGACATACTTCAACTAAGTGATAAAGATTCCATCTTCCATTTGTTGAATATATAGTCCAATGAAGAACTTAATCTCCCCTATAAGTGACATCTCAAATTCCTTCTTCATCTCATTTGCAAAATCATGACTCATCTTGTCATCTCCATCAAAAATTATGTCATCAACAAATACTTCATAGATCAGAATCTGATCTGCTTTTGATTTCAGATAGATATTGTTATCTTCACTTGTTCTTTCAAATCCAATCTTCACAAGATGGAAGTGCAAGCGTTCATACCATGCTCTAGGTGCCTACTTCAATCCATACAAGGCTTTATGTAGCCTACACACCATGTCATTGTCTTCTTATAGGGCAAACCCATCTGCTTTCTATATATACACCTCCTCTTCAAGTATTCCATTCAGGAATGCAGATTTTACATCCATTTGATATACTTTGAATCCCTTGAAAGTTGCATATGCAAGAAGCACATGAACTCCTTCCAATCTAGCTACTGGAGCAAAGGTTTCTCCATAGTCTTTTCCTTCTTCTTGAGCATATCCCTTGTACACTAGTCTGGCTTTGTTTCTTACCACTGTGCCATCTTCATTTAGCTTATTTCTAAAAACCCATTTGGTGCCTATGACATTTTTATGCTCAGGTCTGGGTACCAAAGACCATGTACCATTCTTTTCTATCTGGACAAGTTCCTCTACCATTGCCTTGATCCAATCTTCATCTTTATGTGCCTCTTTAAATGTTTTAGGCTCAAATTCAGAGATCATGCAAGAATTTTCTCTGACCTTTCTTCTTGTAAGAATTCCTACATCCTTATCTTCTATGATCTGCTTTGGATCATGATTCAACTTTACATACCTAGGAATGATCTTAGTTGTTTCCTCTTTCTTTTCTTCTTCATCCTCATCTTCTTCAACATCAACATCTACTGGTGTAGGAGCACTATTGCTGGTACTAGGCTGTTTTACAACCGGTTCCCAGAAGGTTACTACCGGTTCATCTCCTACTTGCTCGCTGCTAGTTTCCTCAGGTTTCTTTGAGGTTTCATCAACTCTAACATTGATACTTTCAACAATTTTCTGAGTCCTATTGTTGAAATATTTGAGAGGTTTTCTCTTTGTGGAATACCCTAGGAATATTCCCTCATCACATTTTGCACCAAACTTGCTTTGATGTTCACTCCTCTTGATATAACATTTTCTACCAAACACCCTAAAGTAGCTTACCACTAGTGTCTTACTAGTCCAATACTTATAAGGATTTTTGTCCTTACCTTTCTTGATGAGTACCCAGTTCATTGTGTAGACTATAGTGCTCACCGCTTCTCTCCAGAAGGTGTGAGCAACCTTCCCTTGGATCAACATAGTTCTGGCTACTTCAACTATAGTCCGGTTGTTCCTCTCTGCTAGGCCATTCTGTTGTAAAGTATGGGGGGCAGAAAATTTCCTCTTGATGTCGTTCTCTTCACAGTACTTGTTAAATTCACCGGAGGTGAATTCTCCTCCTTGACCAGTTCTTAGGCACTTAATCCTCTTACCACTTTCTTTTTCAACTAGTTCTCTGAAGGCTTTGAATTTTCCAAAAGCTTCACACTTGTCTTTCAAGAATGTGACCAACATCATTCTTGAACAATCATCAGTAAGAATCATAAAATACCTAGCTCCTTGCACACTCCTAGTTTTCATAGGACCACACAAATCAGTATGCACAAGATCAAGTAAATTGTCTACAGTGAAAGATTTTCCTTTGAAGGTTGAGGAAGATATTTTCCCCAGTTGACACTCTTTGCACAAAGGATTCTCCAGTTTTCTTAGCACAGGAAATCCTCTAACTTCCTTGATCTTACTGGCCTTTACAATATTATCAAAGTTTACATGGCAGAGTCTCCTATGCCATATCCAACTATCATCAAACTTAGCCATTAGACGTGTATTGATATTTGCATTCAGCTGAAATAAGTTACCTCTAGTCTGCATACCGGTGGCCATCAGTTCACCATTCTTTCCTTTGATTTTGCACACTCCATCTTAGAGTTCTAGAGTGAGTCCATTATCATTCTGCTAGAAAACACTCAAAAGGTTGTGTTTGAGACCTTCTACCCAATACACATTATCAACACTTCTTTTTCCATTCAGAGAGATGGACCCTCTACCTTTTACCATACAAGGTGCATCATTACCAAAACATACCACACCACCATCATACTCTTCCATAGACAGAAAGTTACTCTGGTCACCAGTCATATGGTGAGAACAGCCACTATCAATAATCCACTCATTGGAATTATCAAAGTGGGAGACAAGAGCCTTCTTGTTTGACACATCTTCCTTAATAGCTACAAACACAATGTCTTTACTTTCTCCATCTTCTGATTCCTCATCAGTGACACCTTCATCAACTGCTACAAAATAGTTTCTCCTATTTCCTCCTTTGAACTTCTTGAAATTCTCCAATTTGTCCTTATTATCACCATTAGGACATTTTATAGCAATGTGTCCTATCCTATTGCAAGAGAAACATTTCAGAGGAAGTTTACCTCTGTATTTACCAGTTCCCTTAGGAAGTCTCTTGGCAAGAAGAGCTTCAAATTCCATCAAGATCTCCTCATCATCCATTTCTCTACTTTGTCTTGGTTCACAATTGGTACTTGCTTCTTTTCCCTTTCTAGATGGTGCAACAAATGCTCTAAAGGTTGATTCAGTCTTTTGAATACTGCCATCATAATTATTTAGCTCATATGTGGTCAACTTTGCAATGATGGAGTTTAGGGATACGTTTGTCTTGTCTATAGACCTCAACTCCTGAATAGCAACAACCCTTATTGCATAGACTAGTAACAAGGATCTCAAGACTTTGATAACAACAGTGGAATCATCAATATTACCTCCTACACTCTTGATATCTCCAACAACAGTTTTGATTCTTATTCCATATTGTTGAATGGTCTCTCCTTCAACCATCCACATGTCTTCAAACTTTCCCCTAAGGCTCTCTTCCTTAGCTTGTTTCACATGCTCATCACCACCATAGATATTCTCAAGAGCATCCCATACTTCTTTCGGATTGTCTTTATCCTAAACATCAATAATCTCAATGTCAGATAAACTGTTGATTAGGGCTTCCATGACTTGCCCATTCTCTTGAATCTCTCTCTTTTGATCATCGGTGAGAGTACTGGTAGGGATAACATAATCATTCTCAACATAGCTCCAGTGTTGAGCACCCATGCTTCTGATGTATATCTTCATTTTGTCCTTGCATATTTTAAAGTTATCTCTATTGAACTTTGGACCTTCCCTCTTCATCATTAGAGTAGGATCTTTTCCTCAAGCAGTTAAGCTTACAACACAGAGGACCTAGAAGATGCTCTGATACCAATTGATGAATAAATGATGAACAGTTAGTACTAAACCGGTACTAAGAGGGGGGGATGAATTAGTACAAACAAAAAAACTTTCCCTGAACTGGTTTAACTGCAAACACAGTACTTGACTGGCAAGCAATAACACCGGTTTAAATTAGATTACTATTGGTAAAACACAGTGAGAATGTGAGAGACATAAACCGGTAACTCTTAGCTTTCCACACAATCTAATACCTCATTTCCACTTCACCTTTATGCATAAACAAATAATCTATCATTAGAAATATAACGACTGCTAGTTCAACATGTATTACCACTTTGACATAAAATGCTAAACCATCACATGAAAGGCATCACACATGACACACTAACTTTTCACATGGAAACCCAACTGGGAAAAACCATGGTGGGGATGAATACCCACAACCTTTTCTTTGAACTCTTCTGAAGTCCACTCTGTTAGGAGCCTAGTCCGGTTAAAGACTTTTACAATAGGTTCTTCTAAGAACCGATCCTGCTAGGGATCATGTGGTTAGGGGATGGCTAAATACCTGGTTAAAGGTTAAAACCCTATTAGAGGTTACCTAGCAAGAGGATTTTAAGAACTCATTGAATTGAGTCACCTTGTTAAAGGATTTACACAAAAGCCTATTAAAGCTACCCAGTTAAGGGATTTTCCAACTGCTGAAATGGTTAGAAGTCAACAGGTAATACACTTATCTGATAATAGCACACAATGCCAAGGCATATCCACTTTAGCTCCTTTTCTTTTGCAATCACACTCTGTAGGTATACACACACTTCTTTGGTCTCGCAAGAATCAGGTATCACTCACTGGGATACACACATAACATTTGCCAACAACTTCAAAAAGAAAAACATCATCAACCTTATAGGAAACAGATAGGTCGGTAGCATAAACCCTAAACCCTAAACATTTAGGTTTAACAATTCAGTCATTTCAATCCTGACCGTTAATCACACTGCATTGAATACAACAGTCTTGAACAGATCTCAAGACTTTCTCCAACGTTCATTCTTTGCTACTTCAGGAAATTGATAACCCATCATGCGCTCTCCACCATTTACAGAGACTTCACACATTCCCGAGGTAGATAGGATCTATCTTATTCATGCAAGATCCTCAAGGAAATCCTGACTAATGTGGCAACACAATTTGGTCCTCATTATAATGCTAACTCATCACAAGATGTCATTGGTTGACTCACACAGGCAATGCATCAACTGGAAACCCTAAAGTTGAGACTACCAACCGGTAGTCATGCCAAATAAAACCTGATACAAAACTTCCATATATCGGTTCTCATTCCAACACACTAGTTCCTTGAACAAACATACCGCTTCACCTTGTCACATATACCGGTTACAACATCATACCAATTCTCTTGCTAGTTTGCCTATTTTGATATGCCAGTTCATACACTAGTATATTAACATCAATGACAACATACAACATCATGTCATCAAGCTCTACACATATGCCAACACATATGACCCCTAATGATACCTAAGGGGTCCTATGGTGTCCTAAGGGGTTATATAATGTCCTAGGAACGTTGAGGAGATAATATGACGCCTTAACACACCATACAACTCCTAATGACACCATATGGTGTCCTAAGAGTTCGTAGGACAACATATGGCCCGTTAGGACACAATATGACCCCTAACAACACCTAAGGGGTCATAGTGTGTCCTAAGGGGTCATACGAAACCATATGACCCCTAACAACACTATATGGTGTCTTAAGGGGTCATATTGTGTCCTAAGGGTTCATAGGAGACCATATGACCTATAACAACACAAAATGACACCTAACAATACCTAAGGGGTCATATAGTGTTCTAAGGGGTCATAGGACACCATATGACCCCTTAGCACACCATATAACTCCTAATCACACCATATGGTGTCCTAAGGGGTCATAGAACACCATATGACCCCTTAGGACACGATACAATGCATATTGATACTATATGGTGTCATAAGGGCTCATAGGACACCATATGACCCCTTAGGAGACCATATGACCCATAACAATGTAATATGGTGTCCTAGAGGGTAATAGAACACCATATGACCCCTTAAAACACCATACAACCCATAACGCCATCTAGTATCTTAAGGGATCATAAGGCACAATATTACCCCTTAGGATGTAATATGACCCCTAATGATGTCATATAGTGTCTCAATGGGTCATAGGACACTATATGACCCCTTAGGACACCATACGACATCATACCACCCTTTACGACACCATATGGTGTCCTAAGGGGTCATATGGTATCGTAAGGGGTCATATAAGACCATATGACACCTTAGAACACAAGAAGACCCATAACGACATGATATGGTGTCCTAAGGGGTCATATGGTATCATGAGACACCATATGACCCCTTAGGAAACAATATGACCCCTAATGATACCTAAGGGGTCATATGGTGTCCTAAGGGGTTATATGATGTCCTAGGAAACTTTAGGACACAATATGACCCCTTAGCACACCATACAACCCCTAGTGACTCCATATGGTGTCTTAATAGGTCGTTGGACACCATATAACCCGTTAGGACACAATATGACCCCTAACAACACCTACAGGGTCATATTGTATCCTAAGGGGTCATATAACACCATATGACCCCTTATAACACAAGAAGACCCATAACAACATGATATAGTGTCCTAAGGGGTAATATGGTGTCAAGACACACCATATGACCCCTTAGGACACAATTGGATCCCTAACAATACCTAAGGGGTCATATAGTTTCCTAAGGGGTTATATGATGTCCTAGGAACCTTTAGGACACAATATGAACCCTTAGCACACCATACAACCCCTAACGACACCATATGGCATCCTAAGGGGTCGTAGGATACCATATGACCCGTTAGGACACAATATGACCCCTAACAAAACCTAAGGGGTCATATTATGTTGTAAGGGGTCATAGGACACCATATGACCCCTAACAACACTATATGGTGTCTTAAGGGGTCATATTGTGTCTTAATGGGTCATAGGACACCATATGACCAATAACAACACAAAATGATACCTAACGATACCTAAGGGGTCATATGGTGTTCTAAGGGGTCATAGGACACCATTTGACCCCTTAGCACACCATATGACCCCTAATGACACCATATGGTGTCCTAAGGAGTCATATGGTGTCCTGAGGGGTCATAGAACACCATATGACCCCTTAGGACACCATACAATGCATAATGACACTATATGGTATCCTAAAGGGGTCATAGGAAACCATATGCCCCTTAGAGGACCATACAACCCATAACAACATAATATGGTGTCTTAGAGGGTCATAGAACAGCGTATGACCACTTACAAAACCATACGACCCATAATGACACCATGTGGTGTCTTAAGGGGTCATAGGACACCATTTGACCCCTTAGCACACCATATGACCCCTAATGACACCATATGGTGTCCTAAGGAGTCATATGGTGTCCTAAGGGGTCATAGAACACCATATGACTCCTTAGGACACTATACGATGCATAATGACACTAAATGGTGTCCTAAGGGGTCATAGGACACCATATGACCCCTTAGAGGACTATACAACCCATAACAACATAATATGGTGTCTTAGAGGGTAATACAACACCATATGACCCCTTAGAACACCATACGACCCATAATGACACCATGTGGTGTCTTAAGGGGTCATAAGACACAATATTACCCCTTAGGACATAATATGACCCCTAATAATGTCATATAGTGTCCTAAGGGGTCATAGGACACCATATGACCCCTTAGGACACCATATGACCCCTTGCGACACTGTACCACCCTTTACAACACCATATGGTTTCCTAAGGGGTCATATGGTATCCTAACGGGTCATATAACACCATATGACCCCTTAGAACACAAGAAGACCCATAACCAGATGATATGGTGCCCTAAGGGGTCATATGGTGTCAAGAGATACCATATGACTCCTTTTGATACAATATGACCCCTAACAATACCTAAGGGGTCATATAGTGTCCTAAGGGGTTATATGATGTCCTAGGAACCTTTAGAACAAAATATGACCCCTTAGCACACCATACAACCCCTAACAACACCATATGGTGTCCTAAGGGGTTGTAGGACACCATATAACCCATTAGGACATAATATGATTCCTAACAACACCCAAGGGGTCATATTATGTCTTAAGGGGTCATAGGACACCATATGACCCCTATGGACACTGTATGGTGTACTAAGGGGTCATATTGTGTGGTAAGGGGTCATAGGACACCATATCACCCCTTAGCACTCCATACAATCCCTAACAAAACCATATGGTGTCCTAAGGGATCATATGGTGTCCTAAGGGGTCATATAACACCATATGACCCCTTAGGACACCATACGATGCATAATGACACCATATGGTGTCCTAAGGGGTCATAAGACACTATATGACTCCTTAGGAGACCATACAACCCATAACAACAAAATATGATGTCCTGGAGGGTCATATAACACCATATGACCCATAACGATAGCATGTGGTGTCCTAAGGGGTCATAAGACACAATATGACCCCTAACGATGTTATATAGTGTCCTAAGGGGTCATACAAAACTATATGACCCCATAGAACACCATATGGCCCCTTGGAACACCATATGACCCTTTATGACACCATATGGTGTCCTAAGGTGTCATATGGTATCCTAAGGGGTCATATAAAACCATATGACCCCGTAGAACACCATATGACCCCTTAGAACACAAGAATACCCATAACGACATGATATAGTGTCTAAAGGGGTCATATGGTGTCATGAGACACCATATGACCCCTTAGGATACAACATGACCCCTAACAATATTTAAGGGGTCATATGGTGTCTTGAGAGGTTATATGATGTCCTAGGAATCTTTAGGACACAATATGACCCCTTAGCACACCATACAATCCCAAACGACACCATATGGTGTCCTAAGGGGTCGTAGGATACTATATGACCCGTTAGGACACAATATGACCCCTAACAACACCTAAGAGGTCATAGGATATCATATGACCCCTAACGACACAAAATGACACCTAGCGATACCTAAAGGGTCGTATTGTGTTATAAAGGGCCATAGGACACCATATGACCCCTTAGCACACCATACAACCCTTAATGACACCATATGGTGTCCTAAGGGGTCATAGAACACCATATGACCCCTTAGAAAACCATACGATGCATAATGAAACCATACGGTGTCCTAAGGGGTCATAGGACACCATATAACCCCTTAGGAGACCATACGACCTATAACAACATAAAAATGGTGTTCTAAGGGGTCATAGAACACCATATGACCCCTTAGAACACCATATGATCCATAACAACACCATGTGGTGTCCTAAGGGGTCATAAGACACAATATAACCCCTTAGGACATAATATGACCCCTAACGATGTCATATAGTGTCCTAAGCGGTTATAGGACACCGTATGACCTCTTAGGACATAATATGACCCCTTAGGACATAAAATAAACCCTAATGACACCTAAGGGGTCATAGGACATCATACAATACATAACAACACCAAATGGTATCCTAAGGGATCATATGGTATCCTAAGGTGTCATAGGACACCATACGACCCATAACACCATATAGTCTCCAAGCATATGGTGTCCTAAGGGGTCATATGACATCATATGACCCATTAGGACACAGTAAGATCCATGATGACACATAATGGGTCATATAGTGTCCTAAGGGTTCATAGGATACCATATGACTCGTTAGGACACCATACGACTCCTTACGACACCATATGGTGTCCCAAGGTATCATATGGTATCCTAAGGGGTCATATAATGTCCCAAGGGGTCATATGGTGTCCTAAGAGGTTATAGAACACCATATGACCCCTTAGGACACTATAAGACCCATAACGACACCATATGATATCCTACGGGGTCATATGGTGTCCTAAAAGGTCATGGGACACCATATGACCTGTTAGGACATAGTATGAGCCTTAACAAAACCTAATGGATCATATGGTGTCTAAGGAGTCATACGATGTCTTATGACCCCTTAGGACACAATATAACCCCTTAGCACACCATACAACCCCCAACGACACCATATGACCCGTTAAGACACAGTATGACCCCTAACAAAACCTAAGGGGTCATATGGTGTGTTAAGGGGTCATAGAATACCATATGACCCCTTAACACACCATACAACCCCTAATGACACCATATGGTGTCCTAAAGGCTCATAGAACACCATATGACCCCTTAGGACACCATAAGACTTATAAAAACATCATATGGTGTCCTAAGGTGTCATATGGTGTCCTAAAGGTTCATGAGACACCATATGACCCTTTATGACACCATATTCTCTCTCAAATTATTTATTTTCCTCAATTACCCTCGATCACCTCTCTCCTCCTATGGGTTTATAGATACTTCCCTCTCCCCCTCTACCCACCCCCTAATTACTCTCCATGTCTCTCTTCACCTCTATCCCCATCTCTCTTCTCTCTTTGTTGATACTTTCCCCTCTCCCCCTCTCCTCCTACCCCCTAATAATCTCAAACTCTCCCTCTCATTCTCTCTTCACCCCAATCACCCACTCCCTCTCTCTCTTCGCCTTCCACCTAATTACCTATAGCTCTCTCTCTCTCTCTCACTCTCTCTTCCCCCCAATTAATCTATCCTTCTCACCTCCCTCCCCCTCTCCTTTTTTTGATACTTCCCTACACCTCTCCTTGTCCCCTCTGAATTTTGTTGCTAGAGATGAGAAGGAAATGTAGAGAGACTAGTCTAGATCTTAGGAAAGAGAGAGTGACATAGAGGAGGAAATTATGAAGAGGTATAAATGTAAGCACCTTATAGAGCTTGAGAGATTTAATGAGGTATTCATTGATAGTTAGAGATATAGGTCTAGAGAGAGATGTATAAATATGGACAAAAGAGAGGGAGGAAGAAACAAATAGGTGGAGTGATAGGTTTATGAGAGAGAGGTGGAGAAAAGAACAAACATAGATAACATGGTTTATCAAAATTTATCGAACTCAATAAAATTCATAAATTTTCTATTATTAATTAATTACTTATTTAGTTTATTTTGAGATGATTGTTACAAAAATTCATGCAATAGGGAAATCATATGAAAAAGTCATGAGTTTTTTATGTTTTAAAAATGAAGGATTAATATAATTGAATTATAATTATTTTTTAAAATAAATAATTGAAAATATACCTATTCCATATCATAGAGCTCTTAATTACCTTTCTAACGCCTGTAAAAAATCAAAATTTTGATATAAAATGCAAAAGTTATGCCCAATTTACTAAATATATTTTTTAATTTTTTCAAAAATTAGATATCCGATTTTAAAACATAATTTTTTCCCTCCATATTTTGGTTCGGGTTTTCTTTGGAATTTATCTTGGAAGTGACAAGCCTGGAAAGTCAACTAAAAAAACATGTTTTTCTGTATTCCTTGATTTTCCAGACTTTACACTGGTGGCTGACGACTTTTTTTATAGCCAAAATTGATAAAATGAAAAAGGGTTTTTTAAGGGCATTCTCAGCTTTCCAACAATATAAGGCTTGTCTTATTTAGACTTTAATAAATAATTATTATTTATTTTCTAATTGACTTCTGACAAAAGTCCTGATTGATAGACTGATTGAAAAATACTCATAACTTTCAAACCGCATAACATTTTTTGAATCTGAAACATGTGTCACATCCTATGCTTTGTCTACTATAGGGAAAAAAAATTAAAAATTGAATTTCATAAGGTTTTGACCAAGTTAAGGTGGTCAAATGTAGGAGTTTCTTTATTTCTTAAAAGTTGTAGTAAAAAATTCATAAATAATTATTTACTTTATAAAAAATTATAAAAAAATATGTGTCACATCTGGACATGAGTCTAATACTTATATTATAAATCTTATAAAAAATATTATGAGTTGATTGTGATTAGGGTGGTCAGACATACACCTACTTCTTATCTTTTTCCTGAAATTTTTGTACCACTGCATTGAAATTTGAAATTTTCATCAAATAGGATTTTTTTTTTCGAAAAAACAACTAGTAGCTTAGAAACTGCATTCAATTTTCTATAGATTCTCTTCTTACATATTTTAAAAATAATGTTCATAACTTATTCAATTTTTCATGTCAAGTTGCATAACTCTAATTTTTTGAAATTTCATTGCCACTTAAGGGCTTGTTTTGGCACACCATGATCCTGCACATACCCCTTTCTTTGATATTATTTATCAATTTTTAATTTGATTTTCAAGATTATCTCCATTTGATTTTTTTTCTCAAATTTTAATTCCTTTTCGTCAATTAATACCTTTTTTGATGATTTAATGGCAAATTTATTTATTTAATTAAATATGCTAGGATATTCAAAAAAATAAATAGGATAATTGTTTAAAAATGCTTTACTTGGAATGATCAATTAATTAAATAAATATTTAATTAATATTTGTTGATTTATTTGCCATGTGACATTGGTAATTTAAGAAATTAATTGTGTGCTCAAGATTAAATTTAATTGCCTTTAGTTAGGACCTTGGTGATGTTGTCCAGACTAGGGGCTCATGGTTTACATGACCATTTTTAGGGTATTACAATATCATGTATGACGCGTCCCCATCCAATAGGAAAACCATGGGCACGTCTATCGGGAATCAAGAATCGAGCAACAGTGCAAGCAAGAACAACAGTGAGATCATCATAATCAAAATCATCCAAACGAATCTCATAACGACCATGGATATGTAGATCCTACTCCTCACACTCAAAAAATGTACACAAAGAAGAAACACCATCATGACGATCAAAAGTAACTTGTGTACCAAGTATCGAAATGTGTAAACTATGCCACACGTCCTCAAGTGTGATGGACGCCTCACTTGTCAGTAGATGAAAAGAACATGTCCTTGAATTCCTCCACTCAATCAAAGCAGTAATCATGGCCCTATTTGTCATAACCTCAAGAAAATGTGCTATATAATACAATCCAACCTGTCATAACAAAGTGGTATCCTTTGGATCCAACTCACGATGCCAATCAAGACCATCTAGCCTTGTCTTTCTAGCAAGCAGTATTGGATAATGCGCCTGCATTTGGAAAACATATAAATGAGTCAGTTATGCCATCAAATTGTCAGGACACATAAATAAGAAGAAAAATGCCTTTATTATCAAATGTAAAATACTTATATCAACTGCGAAGTGAAATTATCAAATGCGGCATACTTGTGTCAAATACAAATCAATTTTAACATATCCGAAACACAATTATCAATTGTTATTCAAAACTTTCAAATGTGAAACAAAATTATCAAATGTGGTATAAAACATCAAATGTGATGCATTTACATCAATTGCGAGATAATTATATCAATTGTGGCAAAATTGGCAATCAATTGCGAAATTCATGACAGATGACACATCATAAAATGATTAAAATTTTGGAAAAAACAGACATAAACAAGCAAAAAATCATGCAACTCACCATGCCACCAGTACTGGGAGGTCTCTGATAAGACTGCACTAGATAAATGCAGCCTTGCTCTGTGACCTGCCATTTCAGTCTAAGAACACTAAAAGCACTAATATCTTTAAGGACTACTTTCAAAACAAAATAGTGCAAATGAGCTCAAATCAACACCAATATTCAATTTATAAAGCTCAAAATTAGGGTTTTTCTCAACATAACACCCGTGGACATCTCCAGCTTCAACATAGTTGTAAACATAGAAAATGAGATCGAAAACATTTCAAACTTCATCTAATCAATATCTAGCACATTTCTGAAAAATAGGTCTTCATTCCACATTTTCTCGGCCACTTTTTCTGAGGGGGCATATTTATACCTTAATGTCATCGGGACATACTAGGGCAACAATTTTCATTTTCTTTGAAACAACGTCATTTTGAAATTATCTCAAAGAGGGGCAAATGTAGACACCTAAAAATGTCTCATTAATTTTACACTAATTATTCGTCTATTTAATAAAATAATTCTTTAATTATTTGATTAAACTAACAATTTCTTCTAATCATCTCTCTTCAACACTTCTATTATTCTATTTATATTCTCAAATCATTTTAATCAGTTAACCATATCTTAATTATTAATTAAATATCAATTATTTAAGTACTTACAACCTTTTCCTAGTTAAATAATCTTTAGTATTTAATTAATTCTATTTCATAGGTTTAAATAATTTTATTTAAATTATTTAAATTAATTAATTAAATTCCTCCTATTCCCCAAATTATAATTCCATTTAATTTCATCTCATTTCTCCAAAATTTGAATTTCAATTAATTTCATCTAATTTCATATTTCCAAATTCACATTTTCCCCAAATCTGAATTTAAGTTAATTTCATGTGCATTTCAACATTTGAATGACTATTAACTGATTAAAATAAAGCAACAATGGGGCGTATTGAAAATGAAAATCAAATTCAATTTCAAATTCCTCCAACACATGCTAAAATCAATTGTCTAATCAGTTAACTTAGTTAACTCATCAATCATCATTTTTAACTCAAAATTATCTTTTTATGACTAATCCATCAATTTAGTCATCTCCCTAGTCTATTCAGTTCACTAATCAATCAAATTAGTTTACTAATCCATCTATTCAGTTCACTCTCCAATCAATCTATTTTACTACTCAATCAAATGAGTTAACAAATCAATCAACTCTGTTAACTGATCAATCAATTTTAGTTATCTCCCAATCAACAATTGAGTTCAAATCCTCACCTCCTTTGTGTTGAAAATCTCTAAATTGAACATCATTTTCTCATTTAAAGATAGAATCATAGTCTTCAAAATATTTGTGTTAATCATATGCAAGAATCCCAATGCAATACCTGAGAGCCACCTACCACACAAATTGGAGAAGAGCAATGGAAGCCATGTTGCATCAATTGAGGGGGCTTTTAATTAGTTTCATTTCATAATTCAATTGATGTTAGCTTTATTTCATTGTAATTTAGGAGTAATTTGATTAGATTAGGGTTTGTGATTCGCTCTTTGATATCTAATTATGCAATTTACACTTATTTAGTACCTAAGTACAATATACAGTAATAATTTTAAACATGCATATTTAAAAATGTATATATGAGCACAATGCATATCAAAATTAAAATAACAAAAAGATTTGGGGTTCCTTCTATAAGTCCCATCGAAATTAAGTTGTATTCATCCTTCCTTCGAGGAAAGACACATTGTTTTTTTTCTGGTAACGAGGATCTTTACTCCAACAACCTCATGAAAAAGGAATATATTAATTATTACATGATTTATAAAAAAAAAATCAATATCTCATTATATAAATTGATTAACTAAAGTCACGCATTTGATTTTCTTATATGTTTGTCATTTATAATTCTATGTGATTTTAAAATTATAATTAAAAATCAAATGTTTCTATTTATCACCATGGCATAGTCAAAAGAAATAGGTATTAGAAAGAAGAAGACAAAGCCTATAAGTAGAAAAGACCAAATTCAATTTCAAGTGTAGAAAACACGGTGGTTACAAAACATCTTCTGTAACAAGGTACTCAACTTCTAGTTGGAATTCCTCATTATTGTAATCATCTGAGTGGGTGCTTAGATTAGGGGTTCGTGCACCTTTGGGTTGGTGTCCATAAACATTTTAATCAGACTATTTCCACTATGAGGTTGGATTAGAGTAGTAGACTCTAGCAATATTTCTCACCGAGGTTTTTCCCATCTTGGGTTTTCCAAGTATATCTTGTATCGTGGGATTTTCTTTTATGTGTGTGTGCATATAAATTTAGTTTCTTTTCTCATCATTGCTTGATCATTGTTATTAGACCTTTAATCTTTAAATTAAAAGTGCAAGTGTTGAGTTACTATTGATTCACCCCCCCCTTCTCTCAGTGGTTCATTTGTGTTCCTTCAACCATGAAGAGATTAGTGTGATTCTTTATGACAAAATAGATGATTTCTTTAGACCAATAGTCTTCCTCAAAAATAGGTTGATTGAGTGAACCCAGAAACATAGCCATACTTCTTTGGGCCCCAATGAAGGGATTTCTACAATATAGTTTTGTGGGTCCTCTCTATTTTTGTTATGGGCTATGTATCTAGTATTTCCTCAATTGCTAGGGCTTGTTCAAACACATAATCTTCCCATTTGTTTTCTCTTGAGGAAGAAGTAGATAGTAATTTTGGTTTGTCATCTTCCAAAGCTCCATTTGTAAATTAGGTATTATTGAAGAGCTCAAGTTTGGGTATAAATTTCATATTATCATAGAGCTCAAACATAGGTGCTTCTCTAGATCATGTATTTGGCCATTTTCTTCTCTGCTACAAAGTCCAAAGCATACTTTATTGTCATGACAAGTATTCAAAAGCTGATTTTTGTAGTTTTATTAGTCATCGATGGTTTTTTTGTAATTTTGTTAGGTTTTGTCTAGGGTTTGGCTCCTGGTCTTAGCTTCTAGGCTCCTCAATAATTTACTCTTGGGGTTTGAATTTAGTTTTTACCATGATCTCTTACCCAATCTCCTAATTTTCCTTTCAGAAATTTTTTCTTAACCCTCTGTAAAATGTCTCCATATGTAATTATCTTATTATTAATAAAAAATTAGGTTTCAACCTTTTATTAAAAAACAATGGTAACAGTAATAGTAATGGTTTATCATTCAATTTATGAAACATTATTATGTAATAGAGATACTATTATAAGATACAATTGTTTAAAGTAACATTATAAAAATATAAAAAAAGTTACAATTAATAATTAAAAAAATTGCATCATACTAATAAAACTAGTGCTTATACTCCAATGAAGTGTAATGGTTACATCGATAGCAAGATATGCTTTGGTAAATATATTGGAGGGCAGCAAAAACTTGGAAAAACCAAACGTTGTCTTTGTTAGGAGTAATTATTTAAAGCACAATTGATTTGATCTTGATTTGTGGGAAAAAATTGAATATGAATGGATGAAACTTATAATTTTTGCATCTTCTTGGCTTGGTTCTACATTTCATATGTTCTACAATATTTGATGAAATTGTTCTTGTGTTTTAGTTTAATCTTTTTCTCAAAATATTTTTTGCCAACTGTCATGAATTGGTCCCACAATGTTTTGGTATTTGAATATGATTTGTAGATAGGCTTGTTCATTATAGCCGATAGTTGTGTCATGTCACCAACCATTATTATGGACACTCCACTAAAACATAGATGTTGATTGTGGGGAAATGCCTCACATAATCTACTATCTATGTTTAGTAGTAGTGTTGGCCCTATCACACTTGTCTGATAAATGAGGATGTATCTTATGTGCTTCAATTCTTCTTGGAATTTTTTCAATGCTTTTCCTTGCAACGACATCCTAATCTTAAACTAAATTAAACTCTAAACGTTAATTGAATCATAACTTGAATTGAACCCTAATCCTAACTCTAATTAAACGCTAAACCTATTTAAATTATAATGCTAATTCTAGCCCTAACTTCACCCTTATAATAATTAAACTCTAACACTATTGTAACCATAACCGTGACCCTAATTAAATGCTAACACATATCATAATTAAACTCTAATCTTAGTACTAATGAAACCCTAACCCCAACTCTAAGTGAACATGTATCCTGATTTAACCCTAGCCATAAAAGTAATTAAATCGTATATGAACTTAAGCCTACTTAGATGCCTAAAATAAGTGTCAAATTTTAGACAAACATGTATAATTTAAATAAATAGGTAAAATGCAAAAAGAAATAGAAAGATCTTAAGCCCTAATTTCAAATTTTATATATTTTGAAGAATCATTCAAATAACCAATTGATCATAACCCCTCTCTCATGAACATAGAGTCATCTAATTAAGACAACAAACTTACCAAGTGACAAGTAAACACAAGAAATATGTTACTGTTTATGGTAAAAATGGAATATCAATATTGAAAGACTAAAATAGATTCAACCATGAAATCCTAGCCTAACAACAACAAAGATCCACCATAACATATGAAGATTAACTAAGACAAATGCAAATCAACAAAATCACAAAGATTATACCATCACATGTCCAATAGGGTTTGAATCTTCATTCTTCCTATCTCCATTGGTCTTGCTTGATGTATTTGCTCTCAGATTTTATGTGTGCCCAAGAGCTCAACAAAGAACGGAAATGTGGTTGCAAGTAGGCTTGATCGCATATGAAAGTTAGAATGCTATTCCAAGAGTCAGCAATTGAATATGGTTGATAATTAAAGAAGTATCCTCTTATATAGAAGACACTATAAGAAATGGAGGGATAAGATTGAGATGCGTAAAAGATAGATGGTCGGCTAGAATTAAAGGGCAAGTAGAAGAAATAAGAAAATAATGAGAGGGTAGGTAGTGTAGGAATTAAGAGATGAATGACATGTGTCATAGGTAGAAAAGGCTAATGAATTAATTAATTAAATAAAGATTTATTTAATAAATAGAAGAAGTGGGATTAATTAAATAAATAAAAGTATTTATTTAATTTAGGAAAAGGAATTATTTAAATAAATAAATGTATTTATTTAAATGAGGAAAAAGGCTTAGAAGAGGATAAATGAATTAATTAAATAAATAAAGATTCATTTAACAAATAGAAGAATTAGGCTTAAATAATTAAATAAATAAAAATATTTATTTAAATAGACAGTACAATTTTAGGTGTCTACAGTTATTATCTTGTTTGCCACTAGCTTCTTGAAAGCTAACTCAAGTGGTTCTCCGAATGGGGTGTATTTCCTTCGTGGTTTGGAAGTTGTTTGAGTATTCACTTGGTTGTTTGTAGAACTTGATCCAGAAAGAATGATTTTTGGTCTCACTATGTTAGCATCGACAACACTATCATTTACTGTGTTCTTGTTCTTGTTCCAAAATCGTGGCTTGTCTTTTCCTTTAAGGTCCTCTTTTTTTCTTTGAATATCTTAATGACTCCTTCCTCAATTATGACCTTCTTTGTCGCTAAGCCTTTTTCAATGACGTCCTTGAAAGTGGACAAACAAGCTTTTGTCAAGTCATAACCAATGTCTTTGTTGACATTCTGTGTGAAAATCTGTACCATTTGTTTTTGTGGAGTTTCATAGGAGCATCTACTGGCTAAATTCCTCCATCTTTGCAGGAATGATGGAAATGACTCCTTATCCTTTTTCTTGGTGTTGCACAAAGTGGTGATTGATATATTTGTCTCTATGTTATATGAGAAATGTTATATGAAAGCTTCTGCTAGATCACCCCATGACTTAATTCCAGGTGGAAGTTGAGAGAACCATTCCATGGATTGTTCACCTAAGCTCTGTGGGAACAATCTCATCAAGTATATCTCTTTTGATGCTAACTCAATGCAAGCTATGAAAAATTGTCTTATATGTGCCTTAGGGTCTCCTTTTCCTCTATACTTATCAAAATTTGGTGTTACAAAATGTGTAGGAAAAGGAAGTATTCGATTGCTTTGGTCAAATGGATATGGACATATGTCTCTCATTGTGTAAGCTGGCTTTGGTGTATTAATGTTCTCCATTTTCTTTTGTAATTCCTTTATTTCCTGTTCCAAATTGTTCTTAGGTGGAGATCGACTTCTTGGACCATATTTCGTGCTTGAGCCACCAGGTGGAGGAGGAGGATACTACATATATGGATGGTATTGATCATAAACATGTTCATATCAAGGAGGTCTATGATGATACTGCATATAGGAACCACCTAGTATAGAGTCATAATGAGGAGTGGAATATCTACTTTGTCCATGCATATCATATTCTACAGGAATGTCATGAGTTTGTTCTTGTGTAGTGCCCCCAAATTTGACACGGGGTTTTTTGGTGTCCAAATTTTGAGCATGCCTTTGGATATCCAATTGTTTTCGAGGTTGGTCCTTAGCATTGGTATGCAATTGAGTGTATTTATCTGCATAAGACTTCCATAATGGTCTATGTAAATGGAGTTGTTCATGAGATGCTCTTTCATGAGTATCATAAGCTTGACCATGTGTATTTGGGACCTCAGGTTTTTGAAACAAAGATGATGGTGACTTCGGCATGAAACATGGTCCTCTACTACCTCTACTATTAGGTCTCCTTCGATCCCTATTGAGTTGAGTTTCTTGCATAGGTCGATTTTCCACTATTTGAGACATGTCAAAATCATGAAGTATCATAGTTCCACTTTATGCCATCACTGCTAGAAAATATTGTCTATCTCTTCTCATGATCTCTTCAACCAATCTCTTAAAATGGGGATCCATGATAGAGTATTCCACTTCTATTGAATGTACTGAAATGTTGTCCACATTGTCATTGTGTGTATCATTGTTGTTCATATTATCCATGTTCTCAATATTTTGAGTGTTTCTATAAGTGTCCATGTCAGGTAATGTGGTATGATCCGAATTGAAGAAGATATCATTGTCATACTCATAGGCACTCATATTTGCGGACTCTTGAGCCTCTTTAGCTTCTCTCCTAGATTTTTGGGAACAGGTTTCAACCATGAACTAGGTCTTGACCAAGATGTGTTAGACTAGATGAAAATGGAAAGAGTATGGAAGACCAAGAGTTGGATGGAATATAAATGAATTTGAATTGTACTTGAAATGTCCAAAGTGTAAGACCAAGTATGTATGTAGTAGAGTAGGTGTGACTTCCAAAGAGATGATAGTTTCTCTTGATGAGATAATTTGACCTTGACTCTAAGTAAGACCAAATGAGACCCAAAGGTGATAGACCTTGGTGAGGGACCACTTAGAAAAATGTTGTTGTATGTAGTGTGTTGACAAAGTAACATGAGGACAAGCAAGTGACCTTTTGACTCATGTTTAGACAAATGTGAATGTAACGTAAGGTGTAAAACAATGATGGACTTTGTGAGACCCAGAAATAGGCTGAATGCTAGATGAAGACCCAAAGAAATAACCTAGGAAGCTCAATAAGTCTAAAACTGCCTGCTCTTGTTTGCTGGACTGTAAGTTTTTTGCTTTTTTAATTATGAACACAAACGTGCTTGTATACTTCACAAACATGGTTAAATGACACAGACATTGATAAAAACCACACAGATGCATTTCATAGATTTTGTAAATGTAATGTTGCTTGTAATAATAGACCCGTTTTTACCTTCACAGACGCGGCTAAATAACACAGATGTTGTTGGCACTGCACAAACATGTTTCTAGAAATTGAGTGCAATTTTTCTAATGTGTAAAGTTGTCGTTATGACCAAATCTGAATTTTTGACCTTTTTTTGTGACAAGAGGACACAATGTTGATGAGGACTCAATGTTTGCAAGTGTTTAGACTCAAAATGACTCAAAGAAAGTGTTTTGTTTGATGGAAAATTTGTTTTGTATACACTTGAAGACGCAAAAGACACAATGTTTTGATGTTTGATCTTGAATTTTTTAATGTTTAAAAGAAGGCAAGCACAATTCTTATGGTTGGCCAAGACAATAGTTGTTGTTCCCACATGGGGTTTCCCTTGAGGCTATGCTATTCAAAGCAGATACTTAGATGCTTGACCCCACTGGCTCCACCCTTAGCACTCACCTCTCAGGTGAAGCCAAGCATCAGTCCCCATGAAAACTCCCTATGGTGAACTTTGTATCTCTACTAAGAACCATATCTGTGTGGGCCGCTCCAGAGGTCTGACCTTTTGCCCCAACAACTAGAAGGATTTTGGCTTTGTAAAACAAAAAGGTGCTAGTATGGGCATCCGCTCATGTGTCCATACATGCAGCACTTTTAGCTTTGTAAATACAGAAGGTTCTCAGCTGGTAGGGGTTACACCCAACAACTGATCATATAAATTTGATCAAATGGGTTTATGGGGAGACATAGTATTGGTATGAACTAATCAGCACACGTTACCCATGGCTTTCACCATGGATACAGTTTTTTATAGTGGTTTGGAAGATGTGGGTTTTCCTTGCTACCACTTGGGTCATTCTCTCCTCACTAGTAGTCCTAATAACCACACAGGGAGACAGGCCCTCTAGAGATTTAAACAAAAAGAACCTATTGCTCAAGACACAAATGACACTGGTTCAATTTTAGTGCACCAATGGAAGTGTTTGGTAATGTATGAAAAACAAGGCACGTAATAAGGATCAAAAATCCTTGCCAAAATTCTGCAACAAAGATTTCTTAGTAGTTTTGCAACAATACCCCTCTTGCAAGAACACACGTTAGGTAAATTTTAGATCCAAAAGACTTTGTGAAATAGGGGCCTTTGACAAAACCTGTTGCTTCAAGGACAAGCTGCACCAATTTGTTAGCTAGATCATAACATGTTAGCCCGAAATAATCTAGATCTAAGATCTAAATGATGAAATAAAACCTTGAAATTTAAAATAAAATCAAAAATTGCAAAAAAAATCTAAAACACAGACATGATTTAAATTAACGTAGACACAATTATAGATCATTGACGCGATTCAGGAACACAAACGTGACCTTGCATCTGCAAAAAACATAAAATAATGTTGAACGCAGATGCAATTACAAAGTTCACAGGCGCAACTGAAAAAAAAATGTGGTTCCAATATGCGCAGATGCGAAAATTTTGAAATGTTGTCGAAAATGTCAGATCTACAACTTCAAAAACACAAAATCTATGACAAAAGATGTTAAATGCAAAAGGGACAAGAGTCCCACCAGACGTTCCAAAATGTTTATGGTAAAAATGGAAACAACAATATTGAAAGACTGAAATAGATTCAACCACAAAACCCTAGCCTAACAACAACAAAGATCCACCATAACATATGAAGATTACCTAAGACAATGCAAATCAAATGATATCACAAAGATTATACCACCACATGTCCAATAGGGTTTGAATCTCCATTCTTCATATCTCCAATTATTTTTCTTGATATATTTGCTCTCATATTTTATATGTGCACAAGAGCTCAACAAAGAACGGAAAAGTGGTTGCAAGTAGGCTTGATCGCATATGAAAGTTTGAATGCTAGTCTCGGAGTCAAGGTTGCTAATGAATGAAGCATCTCCTTATATAAAAGACATTGTAAGAAATGGAGGGATAAGATTAAGAGGTGAAAAAGATAAATGGTTGGATAGGATTAGAGGGTAGGTAAAAGAAATAAGAAAATAATGAGAGGGTAGGTAGTGTAGGAATTAAGAGATGAGTGACATGTGTCATGGGTAGAAAAGGCTAATGAATAAATTAAATAAATAAACATTTATTTAATTAATAGAAGAAGTGGTATCAATTAAATAAATAAAAGTATTTATTTAAATGAGAAATAATGTTAGAAGAGGATAAATGAATTAATTATATAAATAAAGATTTATTTAATTAATAGAAGAATTAGGCTTAAAATATTTAAATAAAAAAAAGTATTTATATAATTAGACAGGACAATTTAAGGTGTCCACAGTTGCATATCGACATTAACACCAAAATCAATATGTTCGCAATCATCAATTTGTCATATGTACAAGTCGATCAATGAAGTTACAAAGTGGGAACTGATCGTCATCTTATAAAATACTATTGAAATAGTGTGAGATGTAGCAGTATAGAAACAGAGAGACACACAAATATTTCACACTTTATTTGGAAATAGATTTATGTAAAAATAAAGACAACAATAGATTTTTATTAAAAACTATGCATTTTGCATTAACAAACTACCCTATTTTAACTCATCAGCCCACAACTAAGATACTCTTGAACTTGTACATGAAATGTTTTCAACCTGAAACAAGATTCCTCAATAATAGTTATGACATTTTAGATTGGAATATTATACTCTAACAAATTTGTCATATCAATCATACAACACATACTAATGAAACTATTGTTTGTCTTGTTAGAGTATTCGGGTATTTACTTGATTAATTAAACAATATTTGTTTAATTATTTAAGTTCTCTTTATCTCTTTTACACTTAAGCTAACTTTAGGTGCATAATAATTAATTCCTTTATTAATTATTATGTGCAAACCTAGGTTTTCCCTTTTAGGGTTTCTTGATCTATTAAAGGTTGAGTTATTTCTTTTCATTGTATGAGGAAGGATTATTATTGCATTACACATTTTGTGAATATTGAGCTCTCTCTTTTTGAGCATATTTTCTGTGTATTTGTTCCATCTGTGATTTGCTTCCTTGCTTCTCCTTGTAATAGGTTTTTCAGCTTGTAGAGATCATTTGGGCTCCTATGGTGTTGTATTTTCTCAACTCCAACATGGTATTAGAGCTTCAGATCTGCAGCTATCTGTTCTTGTTTTGAGAATTTTTGCTTTGGAAGGAGATTTGGGGTTTCAATAATTGTTTTTATGTACCTAGGGTTTCACCATTTTTTTAGCACTTTGGACCTAAACGAACTTCACCATCATGCTCAAAAGGCCCGAAAACCCCTATGGTCATATTAAATTCGACCTATTTTGGTTCCTGAGCCTCGAGGAATATTTTTTCTCCAGATCCACGCCGTACAACCCTAGCACGCAGTTCGAGAAAAAAAATTCAAAAAAAATATTTTTTGCCTTTTTACGGCATGCAAGCCGAAATTTGATTTTTGTTAAAAAAAGGAAAATTTTTGGCAGTTTTGTTTTTTACGCAGGGTACCGGGCTGACAGTGTGGCAACCGGACCTATCAGTCCGACCCCCTACTAGCCTCGGCCCCTGGCCCCCTGCTGGCCTCAGCTTCCGGCCCCGCAGCCTCGACAGCCTCTGCGGTCCCCGCCGGCAGCTCCCTCCGGCTCCGGCGGCCTCTGCGGCCCCGCCAGCAGCCCCCTCCGGCCCTGTCGACCACCGCTTCCCGCTATCGCCACTTCCCACCGGCGGCCTCCTGCAGCCGCTGCGCCCGGAGATCCCGCCACCACCACTCCACCTGAACGCGCCACTGCTTCTCCACCCAGCGGCTCTGCTTTGCCCGAAAGCGTCGCTCCGCTTGCGATCACCACCTCCGCCTGGCTCGCCACCACCACCACCACCCTCCGGCCACCTCCTCCTTTCTCTAGTCCTTTTTGAGAGGGGTTTAGTTTTTTGGCCCTATCTTGGGCATACGGAGTCATTTTTTCAAAAATGAATAGGCATCAGAAAGCTGGTTCCAAGCCGGACCTTGTCCTGTTGGTAATTTTTTCCAATTTTTCTGTTTGACTATGTTTTTTTTAGTGAAAGTGAGGTCTTGTTTTTGCACTCTGGGAGCCATAGAATGAGCATCCGACCTTCATTTTTCAAAAATTTTATATTTTTGGAAAGCGTGTGTTGTGTACTTTCCAGCCATATTAGTTTTATTTCCAGATTATGCTCCATACATATTTTATTTAGTTTTTTGCTTTTCAGTACTCTGGTGGATATCTTGGTTGTTTCAGGTCCTGGGATCTCTTCTCTGAGTAGGATGTCTCTATTCTGGTTTTTGTTTCTATTTCCAGTCTTCTTATCATTGTAGCATTGTATATATGCAAATGAACTGAGATAAAGTGCCCTCATGCATTTTTTACTTGGGATCTTGCACATCGTGTGTCTTGTTGTACATGCACTCCTTATAAAGTGCCATGAGGGGGTTGATATTTGCCTATTGTTTTCCATCTTCCTTTGTCCAGTGAGTATTCCTTCTATGACATTCGCCTCATGATGTGTGTTAAGTGAGTGTTCCTTCCATGACACCATGTACTATTCTCAGCACCTTTGATGTTCCTGGTTCTTCGTCATGCAGTTCATCTTGGTTGTTCTTTTCAGTGTTCCTATCCCTCTCCCTCTTCAGCATTATGGGGAGGTTTGTCCTATTGGTTCTAATGCTTCCGTGGTTCAATTGATCAGCTCTTCAGGCTTTGGTGTTTTCATGCCATCTGTATCTTCGATTTTAGTTGTTTTCCTTGTTTGCCTTCTGATTCGAGTAATGTCATTTGAGGGCACTCATACAGATTACAGTCTTCTCTACCTAGTCATGTTCTATTTCAGTGGAGGTTCTTCAGATCAGCAGTTATTCTTCGACAGTGTTTGCAAGTTCTTCATGCTTCAGTGGTGTTATTTTCCATCTCTTTTTGGAGTAGAGTTTTGTTCCCACGTGGTTTTCTCTATTTCTCCAGTTCATATAGATTTCATTGTATTTGGGTACCTGATCAGGCCTTGTTGCCGGGACCCATCTTTCCTGCTTTCAGTAGCTATTCTAGGTTTTAGCTTCTCCCTCAGTCTAGCTTAAGGGAGGGTGTTAGAGTATTTGGGTATTTACTTGATTAATTAAACAATATTTGTTTAATTATTTAAGTCCCCTTTATCTCTTTTACACTTACGCTAACTTTAGATGCATAATAATTAATTCTTTTATTAATTATTATGTGCAAACCTAGGTTTTCCCTTTTAGCGTTTCTTGACTATTAAATGTTGAGTTCTTCCTTTTCATTGTATGAAGAAGGATTATTATTGCATTACACATTTTGTGAATATTGAGCTCTCTCTTTTTGAGCATATTTTCTGTGTATTTGTTCCTTCTGTGATTTGCTTCCTTGCTTCTCCTTGTAACAAGTTTTTCAGCTTGCAGAGATCATTTGGGCTCCTATGGTGTTGTATTTTCTCAACTCCAACGTCTCCCACTCTAAAATGATTAGGATTGAAAAAAAATTATCATTCTTTAATAAGTTTCAAGTGACTAATTGACTATTGTAAGCTCTATTACTACTATTCCACTTCATCAATGCATTTGTAAGGACAAGTTTGTCATTACAACACATTTTATTTAAGTGAAACTACAATCAATATTCACAACATGCAAATATGCCAAGTTTCAATAGATGAACACAAAGTATTTGCATATAACATTCATTATTTTATCAAATTAAAATTGACTTTTGTAACTAAACTTTTCCTGTTTTGTAAACTTGTAGCAAAAATGTGTCATGGCATTAGCAATGGCTTGAAACTATAGGATAATCTAATTGTGAAAGCTTTCACCATTATTAAGTTGAAAAGCTTTATGTATATTCATATTCAAGTATAAAAGTATTATTTAAATAATATTTCCTTAAACATTTGATTTGGTAAATTTGTCTTTGTCCTTAACTAGGGGTTGTCTAGCTATTAAAGCTAGAGTCATACATGATCTAATATATAAAGATTATATATCTTTAAGATGATAGAGCATACACAATCTAGTATATAAAACTTATATATCTCTAAGGTGGACAAGCATACTAAATCCAGTTGATGGAAAAATTATTGCAAATTTTATTAATGTAACAATTAGTGCTCAACTGGAAATATCTTATATGGAAAATCTTATTATTTATTTGGTTTCTTTATTGTTAAGGTCTACTTGCACCATTTCTTTTCATCCGAGGATCATTCTGTCCATCTTTCGACCACAATAAAATTTTAAAGAAAATAGAACAAAGATAGAGGTCATTGAGTAGTGAAGAAAAGGTTCTTTTAATACTTCTTGAGATAATATTTTTCAAAAGCTTCTTTCCTTAGGAAAAGGTAAAGTAGAGAGACATGCTAAAGGGAGGTTCGTCCAAATACTAGAAAGAAAATCAATCAAATTATTTTCTTACATAGTCTAAAGATATCATTGTTTTGAACTAAATGTTTGCAAATCAACACCACAACTAGTTGAATATAAGCATTTGTTTGCTTCTTGAAGGCTTGCATGGAGTAATTGAGTTTGAAACTGAAAGAGTGCATGAAGAGAGGATATATGATATATATAATCTTTAATGTTTTTGAAGTTATATTATTTTAATCCCTAGAAAGCATGTTGCATATTATAGTGGAGAAGCTAGCATATTCAAATCTTGGAGCAACATACCCAGTATGGTGAATTTACCAATCAGAATATACAAAACACTCACAATTTTGCTTGCAATTGAGGCATGCATCTTCTTTAAGAGTATTTGACTAGCCTTTTAATAAGTATGCGTGTATCTAAGAGTATTATGTGTCCTTTTTTTCCTTTGGGCTTGACTACGAGGGTGCTTCAATTGTGAGTAATGACCCCCCTTCAATCCATAATTTTTTGATACTAAGTCTTAGGCCTTTATTGAGAACATGCTTGAGCACCAACATTCATAGGGGGTAGTGGAAAGCTTAATTCTCTAATTGTTTCTCTTTTATGGTCTTTGAAAATACAACCCACTTCTAAGATTCGGGGTTCCTTCTAGAAGTCCCATCAAAATTAAGTTGTATTCATTCTTCCTTTGACAAAGGCCACATTTTTTTTGTTGGGTAACAAAGAACTTAAATCCAACAACCTCGTGAATGGGGAATATATTAATTATTATATAATTTGTATATAAAAAAATGATAATAATTATATAATTTATATATAAAAAAATTGATATCTTATTATATAAATGGATGAATTAAAGTCACACATTTATTTTTCATATATGTTTGACATTTATAATTTTATGTATTTTTTAAACTATTATTAAAAGTCAAATTTGATTCCATTTATCACCATTGCATAGTCAACAGAAATAGGAAAAAGCATCTAATAATAATAAATAGTCAATCAATAAAATTATACAACATTGTTATATATTAGTGACGCTATTATAATATATTATTGTTTAAAGTGATAATATGAAAATGTCAAAAAATTATTCAACAAATACTAAAAAATTTACATCATACTAATAAGATTGTAAAATATTATTATCTAATAAAATAATTTATATATTTTGAAAAAAATTTGAAAAAAATGAGTGATCCTCATTCATCCACAAACTAATAATCTTTGAAGATATTTTCTTGAGGGGCATCTAAGGGAACCTTACTAAAAAAGGTTGTCCTAGTAGAGAAAGATAGTTTTCAGTTTGTATGGATATCCTAACATTTTCTTGGTCCTCTCTTCTCCTTACTACTGGTTCGCTGGTATTATTCTTCTTTCTATCCTAAAATTTAGAACATACTAGTAAGATTATAAAATATAATTATTTAATATTTTCAAGGGGCATCTAAGGGAGCCTTACTAAAAAAGTTTGTCTTAGTAGAGCAAGATAGTTTTCACTTTGTATGGATATCCTAACATTTTCTTGGTCCTCTCTTCTCCTTACTACTGGTTCGCTGATATTATTCTTCTTTCTATCTTAAAATTTACATCATACTAATAAGATTATAAAACATAATTATCTAATAGAATAATACATAAAATAATTTCTATATTTGAAAAATAGAAGACAATGTGAATACTAACTTTGTTACCAACTCTCTAATTAAGGACCTACATTGTTTTGATCAGCATTAATTATTATTATCGATTTATTTATTTTTCTTCTTAATAACATTTCTAAAGAGTTGAGCTAAAGGAATGAATTAGTTAATTTTTTATTATTATGATTCACAAAATACCTAATGCCATCATTGTTACTAGTGTAAGGCCAAGAAAGTGTTCTAAGTAGAATTGTGACAGCAAATAAATCGTAATCATATAATTCTTTACAACACCTATATTACAACTTGTGGTTGGAGTACATTTGACATCCTCAATATCACTATTAATATTGTGGAAAAATTGCTAGTCTTTATATGTCAACAATATCAACATAAAGATCCACAATGCTATGTTAAATGATATCAAAATATTATTGTTAAGACTGATATTATTATAATTCAAGTAATGAAATAATTGCTAATATTAATATTTATATTAGAATTAATATTAAATGTAGTAAAATTACTACTATTAATAGAGACATTACTCTCATTAAGAATTACCACAAATAATTGAATTATGCATGTCCTCCTAATAATGTAATTTGTCTTAATAAGTGACCCCACTATTTATATTGACTCTTTTCATGATAACATGCATTAGTTAACTGCATTGTCAATTTTGTAGTCTTCTCAGTTTTTAGTGTTTTGACTTACAATAAGCTAAAAATACCACTCATAGAGCATCCATGACCAATTTTACTCTTTCCACACTCAGAAATAAACTTTGGAACCTATCTTAATCCTACAACATACACAAATAAGAATGGAGAAGGGAGTAACAAATAATTATCTCTCTAAAGCTAGGCACATAGATCTCCATCTCCTCATACAAGGGCTCATTCTTCTCCCAACTCTCTCTTCTTTTTCCCTTAAATCCTCCAAAGTTCTCCAAAGTAGAGAAGTGGGTAACAACCCATTCTCCCTTCTAAAACTCAATATAGCGAATATTAACTTGCAAGACTTGGATGGAGAGGTGACACTTGTCACCTTCCCATCCTCTCCTTCATGAGGTCATTCCCTTATTTAAGAGGAGACAACAATTAGGACACCCTATTCCCCAAGTCTTCCCTCATAAATGAGGTATGGAAGATATTATAAGATATTATTGTTTAAAGTGATACTATGAAAATGCCAAACAAATATTCAACAAATATTAAAAAAATTACATCATACTAATAAGATTATAAAATATTATTATCTAATAGAATAATAAACAAAATAATTTCTATATTTGAAAATATATTTGAAAAAAATAAGTGATCCTGATTGATCGACAAACTAATAATCTTTAAAGATATTTTTAAGGGGCATCTAAGGGAACCTTACTAAAAAATGTTGTCTTAGTAGAGCAAGATAGTTTTCAGTTTGTATGGATATCCTAACATTTTCTTCGTCCTCTCTTCTTCTTACTACTGGTTCGTTGATATTATTCTTCTTTCTATCTTAAGATTTGCATCATACTAATAAGATTATAAAATATAATTATCTAATAGAATAATAAATAAAATAATTTATATATTTGAAAAAAATAAGTGATCCTTATTGATCGACAAACTTCTAATCTTTAAAGATATTTTCAAGGGACATTTAAGGGAACGTTACTAAAAAAGGTGTCTTAATAGAGCAAGATAGTTTTTAGTTTGTATGGATATCCTAACATTTTCTTGGTCCTCCCTTCTCCTTACTATTGGTTGCTTGCTGATATTATTCTTTTTTCTATCTTAAAATTTATATCATATTAATAAGATTATAAAATATAATTATCTAATAGAATAATAAATAAAATAATTTCTATATTTGAAAAAAATAAGTGATCCTCATTGATCGACAAACTACTAATCTTTAAAGATATTTTGAAGGGGCATCTAAGGAAACCTTACCGAAAAAGGCTGTCTTAATAGAGCAAGATAGTTTTCAGTTTGTAAGGATATCCTAACATTTTCTTGGTCCTCTCTTCTCCTTACTACTGGTTCGCTGATATTATTCTTGTTTATATGGAGAAAGGGGAGAGGTAGGACAACGCTTCCTCTTCCTCCTGGGCCTCCTGCTTGGCCTATCGTGGGAAACCTCTTTCAGCTGGGGAAAAGGCCTCACCAGTCTCTCTATGCCCTGTCTTTGCAATACGGCCCACTCATGTCTCTCCGTCTGGGCATGAAAACAACAGTGGTGGTGTCTTCTCCTGCCATGGCCAAGGAGGTTCTCAAAACCTACGACCACATCTTGGCCGGGCGGACGGTAATAGAAATGATCAAGTGTCTTTCCCATCACAAATCCTCCCTAATTTGGGCTGAATACGGAGCTAGCTGGCATCGTCTCCGACGCATTTCAACTGTTGAGCTTTTCAGCCCCAAAAGAATGGAAGCTCTGCAGCACCTGAGAAGAGATGAGACATTTGACACAATTCATCTACTTTATGAGGACAAGGGAAAAGTTGTCGATATTGGGCGGACGGTGTTCTGCACGTCTCTAAATTTTTTAGGCAAAATGATCTTCAGCACAAACGTCTGTGATCCTCACAATCCAGAGTCTGCAGGGTTCAACAATTCCATGTGGGAGATGACGAAGCTCGCTGGAACGCCCAATTTGGCAGACTTTTTTCCGCTTCTCCGGTTCCTCGACCCCCAGAATGTCTCCCAGGAGATGGCCAAGCATTTGAAAGTTGTGTATGATTTTGTGGATTTCTTCATACAGAAAAGGTTTGCCTCTGCTAGCGAAATCCTTGAGCGGAATGACTCCAAGAAGGATTTTCTGGACGTCCTGCTTGATTTCAGAAGCGATGACTTCACTCTTGTTGATATTCGAGCCTTGATTTCAGTAAGTACTGAAAGGATCTCACAAATTTCTGATATTTTAGCCAGAATGTCTAATTGTGGTTTTTTTTTCCAGGATTTGTTTGTTGCTGGTACTGAAACGACGACTACAACAATTGAATGGGTTATGGCAGAATTCATTCGCAATCCACAGAAATTAAACCGAGTTCGACAAGAACTGGGTGAAGTAGTTGGCTGCAACAGAAAAGTATAAGAATCTGATTTAGAGCATCTGCCTTATCTCCAGGCAGCCGTGAAAGAGATATTCCGATTGGACCCGACTGTTCCTCTGTTGCTCCCCCACAAAGCTGAGAGTTCCTGTGTAATTGGGGGTTATCTGATACCCAAATATAGCCAGGTGATGGTGAACGTGTGGGCAATTGGGATGGACCCTGCAATTTGGAAGCGCCCTTCAGAAATTTTGCCGGAGAGATTTTTGGAGGGTGAGAATAGCAAGATGGATTACAGAGGACAAGACTTTGATCTAATTCCATTTGGATCGGGAAGAAGAATTTGTCCAGGGCTTCCATTGGCAAGTCGTATGGTTAATCTTGTTTTGGCTTCTTTGCTTCATTCGTTCGAGTGGATACTTCCAGATGGGATGAACTCCGAGCAATTGGACATGGCGGACGAGTTTGGACTTACTTTAAAATAAAGGAAGAGGATTTAAAGGCAATCCCTGTGCCACGTTTGCCGCATCAGCTATGCTAGCCTGTGGATGTAGGTATTAGGATAGATGTTAGCATTTCTACTTGTGCATCGATATTTTAAAAGCATAATTTTGTGGGTATGTGGAGTTGAGTGTTACTTCTGTAACACATTTACAAAATATTCTTATTATGGTGTAATTATGAAATTGTTATTTTTATTTTTATTATATTTTGAGGTGTTTTCATAGAAATTATATATTGAAATAAAAGTGTTTTATGTTGTGAGGATATTTGTATTTTTTAGTTTTTAATTTTTAATTTTTACAAATCAAAATAAATAAATCTTATTCAAAGTAAAATTGAAAATTGTATTTTTTCAAATTAAAAAACATAATATATACATACAAACTAATAATATTATTTTTATATATAGAAAGAAATCATAAAATATGTACAATATATTTTAATTAAGAATATATATAAAAACTAAAAAGGAAAACACCCCATGAGAAGGAATTTCAACTAGTGTATGAAATTCTCATCCTTTAGACAGCTCTTTATTCCTAGGAACCAATGTTAGAAGTCAAGAAGACAAGGTCATCTATTCATATCATGTTTCCCATAATGCTTGCAAATATATTTTCCCTAGTGATACAATTCTAATTGGAGATAAGATGTAGAAACTCATATGGTGGATATGGTGGACCACCTAATACTTCAAGAGGGCTCTAAATTAGGTGATAAAGCAACAAATGAGTATGATAGAAATTTTAATAGGGATTACAATAAAAATCTAGAATACGATTTCTCACAAACTCTATCAATATCCCAAACTGGGTGAGAGGAACTTTAGGCTTTCTCCATATCCCCATCAAAAAGAGGTAAAACCTCCAATGGTAAAAATAATTAAGCAGAAATAGTAGCTAGCATACAAATGATATTGGAAAAAGATTTTAAATCTAAAATGGCAATAAAAGTAGTTCCAAAAATAAAAATAAGATCGCGAGGACGATGAAGGTTCTCTTATGAAATGTTAGGAGCTTAAATGCCCCTAACAAAAAGTACTTAATTAAGTGCCAATTAGAATCTGAAAATTCATCCATCATCCTATTACAAGAATCAAAGTTCTCCTCGACACAAACCAAAGAGGTTTTTTAGTTATGAAAGAAATGTCAATTCCTCTAATCCCCAATTCAAGGTTCCTCAAAGGGTTTAGATATTTTATTGAACAATAAATAATATCAGGTAGATTTGAATGCATTATCTCAAAATTAGATCCTAACTAAAGTCTCTTCTTTTGTTATGTCCTTCTAGTTGTTTAATGTTTATGCTCCTCCAACAATAAACCAAAAAATACTATGGGACACTATCTCTGCTGTCTTATGACACTTAAAGAAGAAAACGCTCTCTAGGGGATACTTTAATGCAATTTTAAACCCATGTGAGAAACGAGGTGGCATTATCCCCCCTCCTAACATCTTGAAAGATATTTTAAATTTTGCATCATACAATGATCTTTTGGACTACCCTCCTCAAAAAGGTCTCTTCACCTGGACCAACAAGTGTAGTAACTTTTATCAGAAAGATTAGATAGATTCTTCATATCAATTGATTGTTTCCCCAAATATCTCCTTTTTAACTAGAGATCACATCCCTATACAAGTAATATTCAATAAGCAACCCATTCACGCCAAGTCATCATTCAAATGTCACTAAATATGGTATAGGGACCTACAGGTTCTGCCTCAGCTTAAAGTTTGGTTGAAAAAAAGTCCCATACGTCTTAGGCTCTAGAATGTACTAGGGGAAGAGCACCACTAGTTGAGCACCCTAACTTCGTGCTTCTCAAAATCCTACATGGAAATTTCAAATCATTCCCAATTTTTTACAGTAGCTTACTTGGCAAGTCCCCTACTTATAACTAAGCTTTCAGCACCACATCATCAAGTATGGTGCCACATCAGCATACTTTTTGCTAAGGTGTCCAAAACAGCCCAAAAAAAAAGTGAGATGAATAGGAGTGCAAAAGAGGCCCCAATAGTTGCGCAGCTTATATGGCATTACCTGATTGGTTACTTTTTATAATATTAGTACATTTCCTAACAACTATTGGTACATTTCCTAACAAAAATTGATATTTTATTTTTCAAACAATAGGTTTTATTTATTCAATTTTTGGAACAAAAGGTATCAACAACCCTCACAACAATTGGTACATGCTCAACTATGATGCTCTTCCCCTAATTAACAAAAATAAATTAACATTCATTAAACGATAAATAAAACAAAATTGAATGTGCCTCCTTTTAAAAACATCTTCCTCCAAATGATAGATATTCAATAGAAACGGAATGAGGTGCGAGCGGATTGACATGGCAGACGAGTTTGGGATTACATTAAAGAAGGCGTTGGAGTTAAAGGTAATCCCCAAGCCAAATCTACCGCATCATTTATACTAGTTGTCTGCCCTATTGTCGACCCTTCATTTTATTAAATGCAATCTCCATACGTTGTTGCCCTATCATCGACCCTTCATTTTCATGGTTGTCAGTTGCTATTATTCATGTTATTTTGTTTGCTATTTTTAGTTGTGTGTAGAATTTTAGATTTTTAAAAAAGGATATGGAGCTGGAGAGTGTTATATAAAATACTGTTATACAAAATATAGCAATAAAGCACAATTTGATTTTATAAAGAACAAAAGAGTCTATATGCATATAGACTATTTACATGATAATGAATATTTTTTTTTATATGTCTCAATATAGTAATTTAGTGTTTCAAGAGAGTTGGTCAAGGAGAATATGACCATTTTTTAATTCAAGAATCTCTTTAATGATGTCTTAGTTAACACATTGATCTATTAAGAAAGTGAAGAAAAACAAGTTTTCTAAAGTGTGTTTTGCTAGAGTACTTTCACATGATATAGTTCAATCTTTCTCATCAAATCAAATTAAATCTATTTCACTCAAGATCAAATCAACCCTACAATACTCGATATTAAACTACATAAAATTGTAAAATTACATAGACTATATTGCATCATTCAAACTAAGGGTGTCACTTTTTAACAATGGTTGCAAGTTAAGAGTGAGAGAATCTGATGTAGATTGCCAACATTATTTTCATGAAGTGCTACAATTACGCCCAACAACTTCAATTTATGATATCCAAAAATCATAATGTGGTGGTGAACATGTGGGCCATTGGAATTGACCCTTCGATTTGGAATTTTTTCTTACAAATTTTATTTGGCTTAAACAACACACTCTAAGAATTCACCACTTAGGTCAGTCAAGCGGGGCCCAATTGTAACCTATCCAATTTCCGTTTTCCATTAATTAATGTCATTTCCCATAAGTTTGTTTTTAATCTGCTTCTCTTTCCCACACACACATGGCTTAAACTTATCACATTACAAAATTTAGCTACTATAATGTAAGAAGACGCAGGTATCCTCACTTAAAGTATTCAAACAACAAACAAGTCTCCAACAAAAATAATCCTATCATATGCCAAAATAAAATATTTGAAACAAAGTAAATACAAAAGCATAAAATATACAAGAATTTTATGCTATTCATAGCTAGAAATGCTCTTGTAGACATCTATGCAAAATATAGAAGCAAAGGTAAGGCACATGAAATATTTAATTGAATACCTATAAATTGTGGTCTTATAGAATGCTACGATTACAAGATATGTAAAAAATTGGTTTGTTGAAAATGCTTTAGAAAATTTCAAATAAATGCAGTTTGCAAATGTGAAGCAAAATTTCTCAACCTTTGCCAACATCCTCCATGCTTGTGTTTAAATTGGAGCTTTGGAATAGGCTATAAACACCCATCATGAGGTAAAGTATAAAGGAAATTTGGTAAGTGTTGTAGTTGTAACTACGTTAGTATACATGTATACAAAATGTGAAACTATAGAGAAGGTACATGAGCTATATGATAGAATGCCTCAAAGAAATTTCTTCTCATGGAATTCCCTAATTATAGGATATTCACAAAGTGGATTTGTCTAATAAGATTTAGTAACTTTTAAGAAATGCAATTGACAAGTGTAAAGCTAGAACCTACATCCTTTTCTAGCATCCTCATAGATTATGCCAAATGAGAGCTTTGGAATCTAGGTATAGAAATCCATCAAAGCATAGATGTGAGTATAATTTTATCAAATATTATAGTTGGAACTGCTTTGGTAGACATGTTCTTTTAAAATGTTGAAGCATAAACAACTTGGCATATAAGTTTTTTGCTAATGTGCCTTAAAGAAATTTGGTCTCATGAAATTTCATGGTTGCAAGATATGAACAAACTAGAATTGTTGACAGATATTTATAAACTTCCAAAGTAAATAAAATTGGTAGTTGCAAAGCGAACATTCCCCTTGCCTATGCCAAAATGGGATCTTTGTTACTTGGTATGAACTGTTGGAAGCTAGGGTTGTCGTTGCACCAAAATATTGACCTGTCAATGCCTGATACAACCACTAGACTTATAGAATACACAGGAGGTTGTTAAACCATGTCGTGAATCCCTGTGAAGGACATTGGCCCACTGCCAACAATCCCCCTCCCAACGTCACTCGTTATGGCTTGCGTGATTTGAACCTGTGACTAAGCTCTGATACCACTTGTTAGAAGCTAAGGTTGTCGTTGCACCAAAGGATTGACCTGTCAATGCCCGATACAACCACTAGACTTATAGAATCCATAGGAGGTTGTTAAACCATGTCGTGAATGCCCGTGAGGGACGTTGGCCCACTACCAACATCAACATCCATGAAAGAATAATGAAAGGGGGATTATCATCGAACATTATAGTTGGAAATGTTCTAATAAATATGTATAGAAAATTTGGAAGCATAGATAAGACTCATGAATTGTTCAACAAAATGACTCAATTAAAAGTGGTTTCATGGAATGAGATGTTTTCAAGATATGCACATAAAGTGTATTTTTGCAATAATGTTCTCAAAATGTATGAATGAATGAAGAACACTAGAACATGTCCTAACATTATGAAATTTTCCAAAATACACTTTGTGCATATTAGAACTCTACATCAGTACCACAACTAGTTGAATATAAGCATTTGTTTGCTTCTTGAAGGCTTGCATGGAGTAATTACGTTTGAAACTGAAAGAGTGCATGGAGAGAGGATATATGATATATATAACCTTTAATTTTTTTGAAGTTATATTATTTTAATCCCTAGAAAGCATGTTGCATATTATAGTGGAGAAGCTAGCATATTCAAATCTTGGAGCAACATACCCAGTATGGTGAATTTACCAATCAGAAAATACAAAACACTCACAATTTTGCTTGCAATTTAGGCATGCATCTTCTTTAAGAGTATTTGACTAGCCTTTTAATAAGTATGGTCATATCTAAGAGTATTACATGTCCTATTTTTCCTTTGGGCTTGACTACAAGGGTGCTTCAATTGTGAGTAATGAACCCCCTTCAATCCATAATTTTTTGATACTAAATCTTAGGCCTTCATTGAGACCATGCTTGAGCACCAACATTCATAGGGGGTAGTGGCAAGCTTAATTCTCTAATCGTTTCTCTTTTATGGTCTTTGAAAATACAACTCACTTCTAACATTCGGGGTTCCTTCTAGAAGTCCCATCGAAATTAAGTTGTATTCATTCTTCCTTCGACAAAGGCCACATTATTTTTTGTTGCAGAACTTAACTCCAACAACCTCGTGAACGAGGAATATATTAATTATTATATTATTTATATATATATAATTGATAAGAATTACATTTATTGTATAATTTATATATATGAAAAAATCGATATCTTATTATATAAATGGATGAATTAAAGTCGCACATTTAATTTTCGTATATGTTTGGCATTTATAATTTTTTATAATTTTTAAACTATTATTAAAAATAAAATGACTCCATTTATCACCATTGTTTAGTCAAAAGAAATAGGACAAAGCGTCTAATAATAATAAATAGTCGATCAATAAAATTATACAACATTGTTATATATTAGTGATGCTATTATAAGGTATTATTGTTTAAAGTGATACTATGAAAATGCCAAAAAAAAAAAATCAACAAATACTAAAAAAATTGCATCATTAAAATAATATTATTATCTAATAAAATAATAAATAAAATAATTTATATATTTTGAAATAAATTTGGGCTCAGTATGTGGAGTTGAGTGTTACTTCTATAACACATTTACAAAATGCTCCTATTATGGTGTAATTATGAAATTGTTATATTTATTTTTATTATATTTTGAGGTGTTTTAATAGAAATTATATATTGAAATAAAAGCATTTTATGTTGTGAGGATGTTTGTATTTTTTAGTTTTTAATTTTTAATTTTGACAAGTCAAAATAAATAATAATATCTTATTCAAAGTAAAATTAAAAATTACATTTTTTAAATTAAAAGACATAATATATACATACAAACTAATAATATTATTTTTATATATAGAAAAAAATCATAAAATATTAATCATTCATATATAATATATATAAGAAATTATTTTATATGTACGATATATTTTATTTAAGAATATAAATAATATCATATCTAAAAACTAAAAAGGAAAACACCCCATGGGCAAGGAATTTCAACTAATATATAAAATTCCCATCCTTGAGATAGCTCTTTATTCTTAGGAACAAATGTTAGAAGTCAAGAAGACTAGGTCATCTATTCTTCATCATGTTTCCCCTAACTCTTGCAAATATATTTCCTCTAATGATATAAATTTGATTCGAGATAAGATGTAAAAATTGAGATTGTGGATATGGTGGACTACCTAATACTTCAAGAGGGCTCTAAAATAGGTGATAAAGCAACAAAAGAGTATGATAGAAATTTTAATAAGGATTACAATAAAATTCTAGAATACGATTTCTCACAAACTCTGTCAATATCCCAAACTGAGTGAGAAGAAGTTAAGGCTTTCTCCTTATCCCCATCAAAAAGAGGTAACACCTTCAATGGTAAAAATAATTAAGCGAAAATAGTAGCTAGCATACAAATGATATTGGAAAAAGCTTTTAAATCTAAAAAAGCAGAAAAAGTAGTTCCCAAAATAAAAATAAGATCGCGAGAACGATGAATATTCTCTTATGGAATATTAGGGACTTAAATTTCCCTAACAAAGAGTGCTTAATTATGCGCCAATTAGAGTGTGAAAACTCATCCATCATCTTGTTATAAGAAACAAAGTTCTCCTCGACACAAGCCAAAGAGGTTTTTTATTTATGAAAGAAATGGCAATTCCTCCAATTCCCAACTCAAGGTTCCTTGAAGGGTTTAGATATCTTATTGAACAATAAATAATATCAGGTAGAACTAAATGTAGCATCTCAAAATTAAATCCTTACTAAAATCTCTTCTTTTGATATGTCCTTCTAGTTGTTTAATGTTTATGCTCCTCCAACAATAAACTAAAAAATACTATAAGACACTATCTATGTAATCTTATGACACTTAAAAGAAGAAAACGCTCTCTAGGGAAGACTTTAATGCAATTCTAAACCCAATTGAGAAACGAGGTGACATTATCCCCTCTCATACATCTTGAAAGATATTTTGAATTTTGTATCACACAATAATCTTTTGGACTGCTCTCCTTAAGATGGTCTCTTCACCTGAAGCAAGCAACATGTGTAGTAACTTTTATCAGATAGCAGAAAGATTAGATAGATTCTTCATATCAGCTGATTGTTTGCACAAATATCTCCTTTTTAATTAGAGCTCACATACCTATACAAGTCAATAAAACACCCATTCACGCCAAGTCATCATTCAAATGTCATGAAATATGGTATAGGGACCCAGAGTTTCTTTCTCAGCTTTAAGTTTGGTTGAAATAAAAACCTATACCTCTTAGACTCTAGAATGTGCTAGTCGAAAAAAAGAAGTTAACATTCATGAAACAATAAGTAAAACAAAATTGAATGAGACCCATTTTAAAAATATCTTCCTCCAAAAGACAAATATTCAATACAAACGGAATGAGGTGCAAGCAGATGGACAAGGTGTTGAAGTTAAAGGCAATCCCCATGCCACGTCTATTCTAGCTGTCAAGTGGATGTTAAGAGTAAATTAATGTAGACACAAAAGTCAAGTTTATGGTTGTGTATTGCTCATCTCATTTTATTAAATGCAATCTCCATACCCTGTCTGCCCTATCGTAGATTATTCATTTTCATGGTTGCCAGTGGCTATCATTCATGTCATTTTGTTTGCTATTTTTCGAAAAAGCATACGTTTGTTGGTATGTGGTGCTAGAAAGTGTTACTTTTAGAGCATATATAGAAAATACTGTTATTATACAAACTATAGCAATAGAGCATATTTTGATTTTAAAAACAACAAAAAGGTTGCATATGCATATAGACCATTTGCATCATAGTGAATGTTATCTTTGATATGTTTCATTATAGTTATTTAGTATTTCAACAAAGTTGGTCAAAAAGAACATGATCACATTTTAAGTCAACAATCTTCTTAATGATGTTTTAGTTAAATCTACTAAGAAAGTGAAGAAAACCAAATTTTTTAAAGTGTACTTTTCTAGAGTACTTTCACATGATATAGTTCAATTTTTCTCATCAAAACAAATCTATCTCTCAATATCAAATCAACCCCAAAATACTTGATATTAAACTACATAAAACTGTTAAATTACATAGACTATAATGCATCATTCAAACTAAGGATGTCACTTTTTAACAATGGTCACAAGTTAAGAGTGTTGCCAACTTTATTTTTATGATTTCATTCAAGAAATGATACAATTACACGCAACAACTTGAATTTATGATATCCATAAATGATAATATGGTGGTGAACATGTGGTCCATTGGAATTGACCCTTCGATTTGATTTTTTTCTTAGAAATTTTGTTTAGACTTAAACAACACACTCTAAAAAGTCACCACTTAGGTCACTCAAGTGGGGCCAATTTTAACCTCTCCAATTTCCATTTTCCATTAACAAATGTCATTTCCCATAAGTTTATTTATTAAACCGCTTCTCTTTCCCACCCACAGATGGCTTAAAGTTATCACATTACAAAGTTTAGCTACTACAATGTAAAAAGACATGGGTATCCTCACTTGAAGTATTTAGACAACAAATAAGTCTCCAACCAACACAATCCTATCTTATTCCAAAAAGGGATCTTTGAAACAAAGTATATGCAAAAGCATAAAATATACAAAAATTTAATGGTATTCATAGCTAGAAATGCTCTTGTAGACATCTATGCAAAATATAGAAGCAAAGGTAAGGCACATGAAATATTGGATTGGATACCTAAAAATTGTGGTCTTATAGAATGTTACGAGTACAAGATATGCACAAAATTGATATGTTGAAAATGCTTTCGAAAATTTTAAATAAATTCAATTTGCAAGAATGGAGAAAAATTCATCAACCTTTGCCAACATCCTCATGCTTGTGTTGAAATTGGAGCTTAGTAGTAGGCTATGAACACCCATCATGAGATAAAGTATAGAGGAATTTTGGTAAATGTTGTAGTTGTAACTACATTAGTAGACATATACAAAATGTGGAAGTATAGACAAGGTACATGAGCTATATGATAGAATGGCTCAAAGAAATTTATTCTCATGAAATTCCCTAATTATAGGATATTCACAAAGTGGATTTGTCTAATAAGCTTTATTAACTTTTGAGAAATGCAATTGACAAGTGTAAAGCTAGACTCTACATCCCTTTTTAGCATCCTCATAGCTTATGCCAAATGAGAGCTTATGAATAAGGTATAGAAATCCATCAAAGCATAGATGTTACTATAATTTTGTCAAATATTATAGTTGGAAATACTTTGGTAGACATTCTCTTGTAAAATGTCTAAGCATAGACAAGGCACATAAGTTTTGCTGCTAATGTGCCTTAAGGAAATTTGGTCTTATGGAATTCCATGATTGCAGGATATGAACAAAGTAGATTTTTTGACAAATATTTATAAACTTCCAAATTAAATAAAATTGGTAGTTGCAAAGCCAACATTCTCCTTTCCTATGCTGAAATGGGATCTTTTTCACATGGTATGAACATCCATGAAAGCATAATGAAAGAGGGATTATCATTGAACATTACAGTTGCAAATGCTCTAATAAATATGTATGGAAAATTTGGAAGCATAGATAAGACTAATGAATTGTTCAACAAAATGCCTCAAATAAATTTGGTCTCATGGAATTAAAGATGTTTGCAAGATATGCACAAAGAGTATTTTTGCAAGGATGTTCTCAAAATGTATGAATTAATGAAGCACTCTAGAACATGTCCTAACATTATAAATTTTTCTTGTATTATAAGTGCATATAGCCATTCAAGTTTAGTGAATGAGGGTTGTACATATTTCAATCACACAAGTAAGCATTATAACATTACACATACAATTGATCATTATGTACATGGTTGAACTTCTTACTTATGCTAATTATCTTGAGCAAACATTATAATTTATCAGTAAGATACCAATTAAACTAGTCCCAATTGTGTGGATGTGCTTTATTGGTGGCTAAAAATTAGGCTTAGGAGTTTTTATTGTGAAATTTTTTGTTTGGATTCTTCTCTAAAAAATCTATGTAGACGTGGGTAGATTGTTACATCCCTTTCTTAATTTTTGGAAAATGTTAATTATGCTTTGTTCTAGTTAACCAATTGTCAACATTGTTTATTCTTCTTTGAATGATTTTTTATTAGAAGGAAAATGATTTATGAAGTTATTTAATTAGAAGCATATTATGAATTTGACAAAACAGTTAAGATGTGACTAACTAAAATTTCTTGTGATCAAGTGTTTGCAAGAACCTCAACACCCTCATGAGGGAGGGAGAGTATCATCAAGGAGAGGGTCATAGATATTAGAAAATAACATTGCCAATGAGTCCTGGGTTTGGATAAACAAGCATATACCTTGAGTGTCATGGCCTTGGTTGACTAGTTCTTTACCACTTTAGTGTTGATGATGACCTAGAGTCATCTTGTCACCCTAGTATCGACGGGTAGTCAGGTATCCTTGATTTGAACCAATATTTCTTGTTAAGTATTTTTGTTATTGTCTCTCTTTTTATGATTAATGTATATATGTATATATATGCATATATAAAAATATATATGTATACGTGTATACACACGTATACATATACATATCCATATACATATATACATACATATATATGTATATACATACATAAATATATATATATATACAAACATACATATATATACATATATATATATAGTTTGCGAACATATTCATACCCACACATGTTTTTTTTGATAACGTACGTGTATGGATATGAATATATTCATTTATGTTTTGTTGTGTGAGAGTATGTGAAGTATCGCATTATTGTTTAGCTCTTTATTTTGGAGACCACCGACAAATAAGTCAGGGTGGCCACAATCTTGGTGGCAGAGGCCTTCTTGTGTAACTGTTGGGATGTCAATGCTTAATCACCAAGCTCACATGGCATTAGCATGAAATTATTATTTATGTTTCATTCAAACCAAAGGTGGGGTTGTTGTCTTGGTGATATGAGACATCTTTGTTGTTGTTCTGCAATTCATATATATGTATATATAAAATATTTTCTATTTACGTGCTTGTTGGGAGAGGTTTTGGGGGCGGCAATATTGAGTCGCTGATGTGCAAGGAATATAGCTTGGAAGATCTATTGCGTTGGACATTATCCAAGATGATTACTACGATCTCGATGAAAGTTTTTGGGATGGTCTGCTTATTCTTAGGCGAGAGAAATGTTCCTCTGTCTTTGTGTTTCTTGATTATTTGAAGCTAGTTCTTAAGTCTATATTCAGTGATCGTATCAAAGTTGTATGGTAATGAATGCATGACTAGGCGAAGTTGTAAATGAGCTTGAGGTTGTTAGCTATATTCGATTTGTATGATATTTTTATGAAGCATCGAATAGTGATATTGTATTCAGAGGGATCTTAAGTGACATACCAATAAATGGTATTGTTGTTGAGTAAATTGCATGCTCATTATCTAATCTGCAAAGTATGTAAAGTTTGTATTTCCTTGTTGATAGTCGTATTCCGTGTTAGTATTGTTCTATTATATCATGGTTGATATTAGATTAAGGTAGACTGTTTTCCTTGTTTTTTACTATTCTGTTATATCAATGTTGATGTAGATCAAGGCAGACCATGTGCTTGGGTTAGCTTTGTTTTGTTATTTTCGCATTATTGTTTCTGGTTGGAAGCCAAACTTAGTTCTAGAATAAGTAACCATGAGCATCTTGATATATATGTTAGAACTAGGTCTTAGTATGACAATTCAACACCCTAAGCTAAGTAAGAACTTATGTTAGTCTCTTCATGATTGGGTTAAAAAATTATCCTTTTCAACTAGTTTACCAATGGTCAGTTGGACCCTTGAGTAAGTTGAAAGTACACAACTCTTCTCTTAATAGGTTGAGTAAGGGTACTGAAAATGGACTACAATCTACGTGCTTATTGTAAAACCTTTTCCAAGGTGGTGCAACAATCAACATGCATCTGTCAGTTCATAAGAATCATACACCACTAGCCAAAGTGTCATGCAAGTTGGGATACCTATCGCATATGATCGGTTTGTCATTGTAGATTATAAACACCAAGCTTAGAGGCTCATTGACATTTGTGAACTATCCTCTATATGCTTCCTTCGTGAAGGGTTGGGCCATTCCAGTAAGAAGTGGTGCAAGGGACTTATGTTTGTGGTTGGATGGAAAATCCCTTGGTGATGCTCTCCCTCTCCCTATGGAAATGAGATAAGCATCTATTCATCAGAAATTTCATTACTTTGTAAACTTTTAAACTCTTCTCTCTCTTTACTTTAAGATATGAAGTTGTTAGATGTTAATTAATGTTTTCTTTCTACTAATGGTTAGTTAGTTGAAGTTAAGTTAGTTATTAATAGTTTCAATTTTAGCTAAACATGAATGAAATGAATTTATTCTCTTAGAATTAGTATAAGTTAATATATTTTTTTCATTCTAGAATTTTAGGTTGTTACATAGATGGTGTGAGGTTCAAATGGTAAGGAGATTGATAAATCACAAAGGAATTAAAAATATCTGTATATGCAATTAGATTAAAGGCCATAAAATGTTGTGTGTTTTTCGTGTAGGGGATAGATTGCATTCATAAACATAAGATAGCTAAGAAAGTTGAAAATATTTTCTTGGGAAATGAAGGCATCGAACTATTACCAAAATTTTAAGATAAATTTTAATTAGTGATGTGGAAAAAAGGAAAAACAATTATTTATTTTCCACATTAGTGAAAATTCTGCAATTGATCTTGATATGTTTTTGATAAGTTAAGTAGGGTTTAGAAAGAGACTCGACCCTTTTATATTAAGAAATATATTGCATGAAGCACATCATGTCAAAAATAAATAATCAGTAGGAAAACAACGCAACAACTAAAGCGTAACTATGAATAGTATAACATGGAAACTTGGAACAACAAAAAGACAACAACAAAATGACATAGGAAACAATCTTAAAATGATTAAAAAAACCCAACAAAATCATGGAGATTTAAAGAAGTGATCTAAGGTTTTTTGGTTAACCTTAGTGTTAGGATCCTCGCCTAAATTATGTTTCTTGAGACAAGGATGAACCAAACAAATATGTTCCACCTTATTATTCACTGTATGATCTTATAAGATAGAGAAAGAAGGATTATCCTTCTCTCCTAACAACCTTTTCTTATGGCTATGAGAATTTGGTGAACCACCTAAAGAATCATCATGCATTTTTATAGTATTAGAGGTAGAATAGGATTTGCCCTTGATATCATTAAGAAGGGAAAATTGTTCAATAATAATTGGCATTTGATTCTTCTTCCTCCAAAAACAAGTTGGTTATTTTTCTTGGTTACATAAGTAGATGTAGAATGACCCACTTTACTGCATACATTATTTACATTTACATGATATGCATTATTTATCATAATAGCATACTGACCCCACAATTTAGTAGAACCCTTATGTGTTTTGTGTTTTGTGATCTTTATCCTTAGATTTATCCTTCTGGGGGCATATAATTATGATAATGTTCTTCTCTTTTGGATGAATGTATACTACCTTAAAGCAATTCCTCCCATTGTGGCATACACAATCTCTTTAATGTGGGGGCATACACTCTGCTCAATATTTTTCTTTTTGCGCATCTTGATACTCAAGTTACTTTGTGAACTTAATCGTTTGCTGAGTAATTTTGGTATTTTTCTTTCCACACAACTCATAGTAAATGAACCTTACTAGGCATGTAGTCATGGTTCTCTTTCTCTCTCTTTCTTATGATGTCCCTTTTATCTTGATCTTGAAGTCATAAGATACCTAAACTCCACTAGGGGCTTGATATGTCTTGCCTCCTTAGCATCTTGATGAAAGCCTTTCAATGTGAAACTTTTTACTTTACTGAGAGTATTCTTAGTCTCATACTCTCACTAAAGTGGGGGCTAAATTTAGTGTCCTAAATTGTACTCCCTTACAATTTTGACCACATTTGAGTCCTCACCAAGTAGCATCCGCGCTATGAGGCCTAAATGGGACTTGATTATGCTTTTTCTTTGCACATTTATAAACAATTTCATTTTGCACATCATCCTGCCCTTTTATTTTCATGCCTAATTGGGCAGGACTAGGGGGCCATGCCCTAGTCCTCCCAATTAGGACCCAAATTTGGGCCTCTTAATGATCATCTAATATGAGTAAGAAATTCAGCTTTGTGTCAGCTCATGTCAGAAAATTAGTTTGTTTTTCAATGAGAAAGTATAAAAAAAGCTCCACCCCTCTTATTGTATCATCCACACACATAAAATTCAATTTGACATCAAGTAATCAAGCATTCAAGTTCAAGCAAGAAAGCAATTAGTCCTGATTCTAGCATTAGAGCGGAGATAAAGTTAAGATTCAAGCAATGGAGTTGACATTCATGTTCTATCTAATTAAAGACTTCATGAAACCCTAATTTTGTGTGGAGACAAACAAAACTTCAAAAGGAGGTATGTCATTATTCAGCATCTCCCTCAAAAGGAGAACATTTTCATTACTGCAATTCAATCAGATTTCATTTCTATTTCATGGTTAATTCCAAAACCGGGGTTTGACCTAAGGCAAACCTCTATTCCCAACCTATTTCCCTTCACTAGTGTGTGGAGGAACATGTACGATGATGCAATCTTTAGGATAAGCTCTATTTATATAGATAAATCAATCCCCCATTGGAGTGCAAAAAGTTCGGAGGACCAAACCGATTGTCATACTGGTCCTAACAATTCAGTAGCTCCTTCTGAGAATGGGTTTGAATTCTCTTACAATCCTTAGATCTAGTTTCATGGCTCAAATTGACAACTATAGCATACTGTTTATGTATTTTTACATCAATTCTAGCACATTTACCTTAATTTCAAATAAATCAAATCAATTCAATTCAAGGGAAAGAAGAGGGCACATTCAACACCCCTAGAATTAGATAAGCATTTAGGTCTCTTAAGTTTAGATGTATTTAATTCCTACCTTTCTCAAATATAATGGTGCCCAAGTAAAATTTAGCGGTTTTCATACATCTAATGGTGGAAACCCTAATTTTTTACCATTACATTATTTAAGCCTATTTCTAGCCTTTATACTATAAAAGTGATGTCATATGTTTGCATGGTGATCTAAAACCCTGTTTCAAGCAAAGTGCATCTAATTCGTAGCTTGTTCAACCTATTTTGTGTCGACAATGGCGTTTGGGGCAGTGACTAGGGCATTCTTATCCCTCAAAACTGGGCCCACATTTGAATATTCCAGTGCCCTCTTTTTGCTAGTTGGTTCCCGATTATGATGTCTCAATATGACCATTGGAGGTTAGCCAAATTTATGATATACCATGAGATCCCTTTATAAGAGCATTCTTTTAATTCATTTTCATCTTTCATAATCCATAAGCATCCACATTCATTATCATCCACTTACATCCATCAAGCATGGAGGAAGCATTTCATCCCACTGTATCTATTTACATTTAAAGAAAATAGCATCATCAACCTTCATCAACTTCAATAAGCTTTGCGTATAACATTCATCATTTTACTTTAGCATTTCTAATTCAATTATAGGGTTAATTCCAAACTTGGGGTTTGGCCTAGAAAAACCCTTATCAACAATACTATTTTTCTACTTTGTTTGTGTAGGTGATAGATTAAAAACAAATTATTATAGATTCGGGAAGAGTAGACTAAGACACACATGATCAAATTTTGTAGAGGCAGAAGTTGGAGGTCAAAGTCACTCCAAGCACCATTGTCTAACACTTTTTCGATGAAAATTCAGGGAAATATTGAAAATTACATCATAATTTTGAAAAGTTCTTTGTTGTCCAAATCTTATAGTCTAAGGACAAGGGTGCCCCAAGAAACCATTGTCCTACACTTTTGAGCCCATATTCCAAACTAGGTACCTCTTTACTTTCTCTTTCTAGATTTGTATGTTATGTCTACACATTTGATGTAAGGTTGTCTATGCATATTGATTACCATCAATTTCACACCTTTAGCCCTAGATCTTGCATCCAACTTACACATTTCCATAGTTCATTTTTAACTCAAACAAAGAGAAGGATATACAAGACAATCAACATTTAGCCCCTCATAAAACATTTTAGAATGAATCTATTGGCTTCATCCCTTTTTAATGTAATGAGAGTGAGAACAAGGCTCATTTCTTTTCTACATTGTTGAATTAGTGAATACATACATTTCACCCAATATAGTGGTAAGTTTTTGTGAACAGGCCTCACTTGGGACCATGCATGAATAGTGTGACTCATGTGTCATTAAGTGATGATGACCCATGAATTATTGGGAGGCAATTGATACCAAGCCACCTCAAACTTGTTACACAAACCACCATAGAAGTGGTTATGCAGTCATATAAATCATTAGAAATACATGTATAAAGAAGTGAATTGTGAGATGTGACTATTTACATGTGTGCATAGCTATTTCCAACAACCATTTCCTCCATGAAGGTCAAAGTAACACCACCATGAAACCTTGTCTGGAACAGTGTGACAACTACAACCAAAAACCCATATGACCCCTTAAGATCTTTTGTAAACTAATAATTATTAAGAAAAAGCATCATATAATGTTGGGGCTTGATTCAAGTCATCAATTCTCCAAGCCTTTTTTCACTCCCAAGTCATTTGTCACATTGGCAAGTGCACTGGCTTTGACATTTTCCTTAATGTATGTGTGGGAAACAACATATTCTTCAAGCAATTTTAAAATCCTTATATAAAGAGAAGATTATTGAATTTATAGTTGATCATTTGTTTCTCTCAAAATGGCTTTATAATGAGTAACAAACACCCTTCGATCAATATTTTTTTGATACCAATTCTTAGCCCTTCATTGAGACCGTCCTTGAGTGCCAACATTTTCACTTCATTGTTAATCATAATGTGCACTTGGGAAAGGTTTATTCTCTAGTTTCTTCACTTTTATAGCCTCTCAAAATAGAACCCACTCATCAGACCCTAGGATGTCCTCTAGAAGCCCCATTGAAACTAAGTTTTAGCCATCCTTCAAGGAATGTCACATTATTTTCTCGCTGGATAACAAAGAACTTAACTTCAACAACCCCATGAATGAGGATATATTAATTATTATATAATAATTATATTTATTATTTATATAATATTATATAAAGAATTATTGACATCTCATTATATAAATTTTCTTATATGTTTAACATTTATAATTTTATGTATTTTTTTATTATTATTAAAAATCAAATGACTCCACCTATCACTATGAAAAAGAAACTAATAATAGTAAATAGTTGATTACCAAAATTATGCAACATTGTAATGTAATAGTGACACTATTGTAAGATGGTATTGTTTAAAGTAATATTATGAAAATGCTAAAAAAAGTTCTAATGAATAAAAAGCTTACATTATATTAATAAGATTATAAATTATTATTTTTTAATAGAATTATAGATAAAACAATTTATATATTTTGAAATAAATTCAAGAGAAAATTATATAATAAGAAAACTTAATCATTCTATTTAATTATTGACTCCCATTGATTTATTATTTAACATTTTAAACTAGCAATCACACTTTGGTGTGCAATGCATATGCTAAAGAGGTTTGGAAGGTTAATTATGGAGAATTTTGGTGTATTTTTTATAGATTTGTTCAGTGCATAAGTTCAATTAGTAGGCCATTTAAAAATTGATGTTGTTTGTGCAACCAAGGTTTCAATCAAAAAATAATAGCTTAAATTGGACTATGAATCTAGTTATAGGGATCCAAACATGACTAAAAAAACTATGAATTGGAAGATAATTAGATTTCATTACCAATAGGATTATGTTATGTCTGCAATAGGTAGAGAGGGAGGGAGAGGAAAGAAGATAAATAAAGAGAGGAGATAGAAGTAGAGAGATATAAAAGGAGGGAGTGATAGGGAAGAGGGAAATATGGAAGGAGAGAGGAAGAGGGAGAGAGAATAATATCTATAGAAAGAGGGAGACAATGAGAGGGGGAGATGAAGAAATGGAAAGATAAAGATACGAGAAATGATATAGAGTAGGAAAGATGGAGATAATAAGATATAGATAGAGAGGGAGAGGAAGAGATGGGAAGAGGGAGAAAGAGGGAGCAAGAGGGAAATAGAGGAAGTAATAGAGAGAAGAAGAGAGGGGGGGAGAGGTAGAGATAGAAATAAGGAGGGAGAAACAAGTAGTGTGTATGAAAGTGTGAGAGATATTGAGATAGAGATGGGAAAGAATTACAAGGAGTGTGTGAGAAATATTTAGAGAGATTTATAGACAGAGGATAGAGAAATAAAGAAATATAGAAAGAGGGAGTAACATAGAGAGGAAAGAGAGGGCGATATATATATATATATATATATATATATATATATATAGAGAGAGAGAGAGAGAGAGAGAGAGAGAGAGAGAGAGAGAGAGAGAGAGAGAGAGAGAGAGAGGGCGGGGGGGCAAATGGAGAGGAAGAGGGAGAAGAGAAGATAGAGAGATCGAGAGTGATGGAGAGATAAATTAAAGGTATTATATAAATTAAAATAAAAATTCAAAACATATCCATTTAACAATAAATTAAAATTTTAATAAGATAAATAATCATAAATTATATTTTTTTCTATTAACTTTTAATTATTATATGTAATTTCATAAATGACATAAATAATTAAAAATAAATTTCAAACTTAAATCTAAAGTTAAAATTAAAATAGAATAAACTAAATGCAAAGTTAAAAAAATATATGAAAAACCAAATATTAATAAAAATAATAATTTGAAAAAATTATAATAAATAATAAATAGCTTAAATTGAAAAATTATTAGAACTAAAATATTAGTAAAACACGTACCTAAAAAATATAATTAATAGATTACAAACAAAATTAACATTAATTGGATCACAATCCAAATCCTAACCTTAAGATTTATCATATCTCGAAAGATGCATTATGTAGTTAGTTAGGGTATGTTCTCACATTATTTGGATCAGATCTTTGGATATTGTATTGTGTCTGATAATTTAACTAGATAATTGTCATTTTTTTCTTTTTCCATTGGTTGTGTGTGCACCTTGGGCTAGAATTAAACCATAATTAAGTATTATAAGGACTGTTATGGTTAGAATTATTATAAATTTGAATTAATAATAAATATTTTAAATATTTTTAAGTGTAGTTCTATTTGTACATGTGGGATTAAATATTATTGGACGTAACATTATTAATCAAATCACCATAATATTTTTTAAACTTGCAATTAACTCTAAAATTATAACAAATTGTAATTTTTAAAATTAATACATTTATTATCTAATACAAATAAATTAAATTGAATTAAATTTAAAAAAAAAAAAACAATGACTACATATATAATTTTAGAATAAGTTAAAGAGTAAATTCTAGATTTAAAACTAACTTTCGATTCTAATTTATTCTTTTTTACATGCAAATCATTTCATATTAGAATTTTTAAATGATTAGTAAATTAAATATATCAAATACCAAATAGATATATATTAACTAAAAAAGCATTCTATTTTATATTGAAACATCACTTTAAAAAAGAAAGTCAACTTAAAATAAATAAATAAATTATGTATCTAATCATGAAAAAACGTTGTATTTTATCAAATGAAATTGTTCTTAAACAAAACTTTAAGAATTAATAGATTCGTTTTTGTGAGCTTTTTGTTGTTTTTTCATCTAATGGTTGTAAACATTTCAAACGTCTTGCATTCCTCTAAGATGATAACAAGCATGGATCGTCCAATTGAACTTGTAAAGCTCACATAAAGAATACTTTTGATGTAATAAATATGATAAATGATGAATGTTGACCACAAACTAATAATTTTTTAAGATATTTTCAAGGAGCATTTAAAAAAGTCGTATGCAAAATAAAGTTATCTTAAAATCTATATTTGAAAATATTTCCAAATCCGAAATGGTTATCCAGAATTGGATGAAGTGGTTGGAAGAATCTGGTGTAGATCATCTGCCTTATCTCCATGCTGTCGTAAAAGAAATATCCCCACAAAGCTTAAAGACAACCCCCATGCCACTGTAAAGATTAGAAAGAGCAAAGAAAACAATAACAGAAACAGAAAAGCAATAAGAAGAGACAACACACGATTTATCGTGATTCAGTCCATGTCTGCCATATCATCTAAACTAACGGTCAAAGGTAGGTATTTTACAATAAGATGTTAGACTAAATTTATATTGTGTATAGAATTTTTGTTTTTCCATGTATGTGCGGCTTCAGAGTTTTACTTTTATAGGAAAATGTGGGCACTTATTTTTATCATATTTGAAGGTGTTATTACATAGAAGCTATATACCACCATAAAAGTGTTCATGTTTATAATTTCTAAGTTTTAATTTTGATAAATTAAAATATTATTAATAAAAATCATATTGATGATGATAATAAATAGTTTCTAAAATATAATAAAAAAAATATTTTATTCAAAACAAAATAAAATATTTTACTTAAAATTTTAAAAAATAAAAAAGTGTATAAATATAAAATAATATTATTATTTTAATATATATATAAAAATATTCATAAAGTATTAATTATACATATAGAATATATATAAAAAGTTACTATTTATATACAACATATTTTACTTAAGAATAAAAATAATATCATATGTAGGGGATATGACCCCACAGTGCAATGACAAGTTGTACCCTAGTTAAGGCTGGGCCTTGTGTTCAAATCTCATTAGGCCTTGTCCTATAGTGGAGATTGTGGTGACTCTTATGTGTAGGTTGGATGAGTTGGAATGCATTCATGTAGCTAGAAGGAGAAGGACGAACTGATGTGTGATTGCACAACTTGGAGGGGTGACGTTAAACTATGCACACTATGGAGGTGTTAATACCCCCATTCCCTCGATGCAGCCAAGTGGTGGAAGGATGGCATGTTATTGTTGTGGAAGAAGGATGAAATATGATTGACAAAGGAAGAGTCACGTTGGAGCAATAAGGAGTGGCCTTCCATGCTGACTGATAGAACCACCAAGATGGAGGTGTTGATGCATCTCCATATTGGTCGTCAAAGGCCCCATGCTCTAATACCAAGCACATTATGAAGAGATAAGGTGATAAAGAGAAGATACCAAGATCGTGTGATGGAGACATAAAGATGAGAAAAGCCGATATTCTCTAAAGAGATAAGAAATTTGCCAATCCATGACAGAGAGATAAGGAGATTCTACGCGCAATGGAGTGATAAAGGATGTCGCAAAAAGGTGAAGGATGGTGGGTCACGTGCACAACCATGCATATGACAGAGTGATAAGGTGGAGTTGCAATGAGATTGTGATGGAGTGATAAGGTGGAAATGCCAAGCATGCACGGCAAAGAGATAAGGAGGTGATGCCAACGCACAACAGAAAGATAAGAGAGTTGTCGAGCATGGAGTATTAGGATGGAGGAGGAGAAACAAGGGTGGAATTGCCAAAATATCTCTAAGGATGATGTCCCTCAAAAATGTTGCCCCATTGGTTAATAGGTCTAGTGAAAAGTGTTAACGGCTTCGACTCCTTATTGATCAAAACAAAATATCATATATAAAAACTAAAATGACATGTATTATATATAAGTCGTATTACTCTTATATGAATTCTTGTTTTATATATATATATATATAGGAGCATTCCATTAATCCAATCCACCATTTCTTTATATAATTCATCCACTACTTCTTATATGAGTTGTTGTTATTTAGTTTATGATTTAATTTTTAGTTGTTGTCATTATGGATGAATTGATTATGTGTTGCATTGATGTTTTGTCATTGATGTCAACACTAGTTGTTATGGTTGGTTATGGGCAAATAGGTTTTGGTTACTGTAGAAGATCTAGTGTTACCAGCAGAAAGGACTATTTGTTGGACACTTCCAGCATGTTTGGATCTATGGAGTATGTTTGATTTTATGTGTTACATGCTTCGAGAGCATGTTTTGGTCAGTTGGTATTGACTTGGTAATCGGATGCTATCACACACTCTTGTAAACCCATACCGGCATTGGTTTAAGGTTTAACCAACAGAGCTTTCACTAAGGAATCTTGACAGGATGCATAAGTGGTGTTGGTGCGGCTTCTAAATGGATTTCAGGATGCTGAAGATGTTATTTGATCATGCTTCAATTGCTTGAAGATGTTTCTTTGGCATGGTGGACCCAAAATAGGTCTGGTACCTATCTAGGTTATGGACCGGTATCATATTAATGTGTACTCTATATGTTACTGGGATGTTTTGGGATGTTCTATGGATTGGTTATTGTTGTTTTGGTCTTAAGCCGACATGGCATATCATTGTAATATGGATTTATGTAATGAAATTATTGTAATATCTTTTAGGTGGCCGACCTAATTGGTCTAGGCCTTAGGGTTGGTATAAAATGATGTAAGATCTCATCAAGTAGATCATGGGGAATATGTGTCATGGTCTTGGAATAAAATAACATATGCGAAGGAGATTTGGTCAATCATAGGTGATCGAATTAGGATTGAGGAAGAGGTCAAAGGCCTCTGGTATTGAGCTTAACCGAGACTGTAATCAGGCAAGGTAGATGCTATCTCTGGTAATTCACTCTATTGGATTGTTGTCCATTTATCTTGAGATGGTTATTACCTCTCTGTAGTTAGTGAGACTCTTTTGTAATGAGAAGTACATTCTAAGCAGTGTGCCTTCCTGCATGTGTAGACCCCTCATTGTATCACATACTTTCTGCAGACGTATCATCTGATTGTGGGTAGGCTTCCCACCGTGGATTTTCCCTTTCTGGGTTTTCCGCGTACAAATCATGGTGTTATGTGGTATGGTTGCATAGTGTTGATTATCTGCTTTATTGTTAAGTTTCATTGCTTACCAGTATCTATTTCTGCTATTCCAGTGCTTAATGTTTATGTGATCTAGTTAAAGGTTATTAGGTGGATTAACTAATATAATTTGTTAACAACTGATTCAACCCCCCACCCCCGATCTCAGTTGTTCACCGGTTATCCTAACAATTGGTATCAGATCCTTGGTCCTCTTTTGCAGAATCTTAACCACTTGAGGGAGATCCTATGGCAACTAACACTTCAAATCCACCGGCAACTATTTTCAGAAGAGAAATCCCTAAGCTTGATGGAATAAATTATGGGATATGGAAAATTTGAATGGAGACTCATCTTAGATGTCTTGGGAAGGATATTTGGGAGATCACTGAGAAAGGATACACACCTTATGATCCGGCATCTGGCAATTCTTCTCTTGCAGACCTGGACAAGAATATTGAATATGATTGCAGAGCTAGAGAAGCCCTCCTGTGTGCACTTACTGATCAGCAAATCATGAGATTGGCTGATAAATCATCAGCTAAGGTTATGTGGCATAAATTGAAAACTCTGAGTGAAGGTGATCCTACTGTCAAAATTGCTGAACTTGATGGTTATCGAGTAAGATATGAAAACTTGAAGATGGAAGATAATGAAATAATTGTTGTTTTTATGGAAATAGTAAATGAGATTGTTATGGGAATTGAATGTTGTGGAGGATCTCTGAGTGAAGATGAAATAGTTTCCAAAGTCTTGAGAGCCATTCCACTAGCTTACAAGATGAAGACAACTACAATTAATGAGATGAGAACAATGGCAAACACTTCAGTTAACAGAGACATTCTGATTGGGAAATTATCTGCTTTTGAGCTTGAAGAATTTGGATCTTCTGGAGCTGCAAAATCTGAATTTTCTTTTCATGCATCATCATCTACCGGCAAAAGTGATTGAAAAGCCTTATATACAAAAGAATTGGAAGATATGAGGAAAGAAGATGAAGAATTTGAGCAACTTGAAGCCTTATTTGCTAGAAGAGTACCTAAAGGACCGACGGGAAGTAAGTATGAAGGAAAAACACCTTTTAAATGTTTTGCATGTAATAAGATTGGTCATTTTGCATCTGATGTCCTGAAAGGAATGCAAGATTTGAGGAAAGAGTTAAGAAATAATTTAAGCCTAACTAGACAAGATATAGATTCAAGAAAAGTAAACAATGCTACATAGAAGATGAGGAAGGAGTAAGTGATGACTCTAAGGATGAACCGACAAAAGACTCTGCTAGTGGATTCGATAATGGAAAGGAATGGGTGTTCTATGCTTTAAAGGAAGATGAACCAGAACCAGCTATCATGAATGAAGAAAAGGCCCTAGTAGAAAAATTTTAAGATAAGGATGAATGGGTAATTGATAGTGGATGCTCACATCCTATGATTGGAGATAAAAGAAAAAATTTGTCCCTGCAAGAATACAATGGCAGTCGAGTTAGATTTGGAGATAACAAAGCATGTATGATCAAAGGTAGAGGTATTATTTCTTTGGATGGAAAGCATAATGCTGATAATGTAGAAGGTTTAAAGCATAATCTTTTGAGTGTTGGTCAATTTGTGGACAAGGGTTTCCAACTTTAGTTTAAAGATAGAAAATGCAAAATCATTAACAAGACTGGTTCGGAGATTGCAACTGGTATTCAGACTAGAGGTAATATCCTTCACTTGAACACTGGTAATAAGACATGTTTGATTGATCATATTGATGAGAATTGGTTATGGCATAAGAGGTTGTGTCATGTTAATTTTGATTGTATTGTCAAGATCAGTTCAACTAAGGCAGTTAGAGATATACCTAAGATTATGAAGCTTCATAATCCGGTATTTAAGGAATGTCAATTGGGAAAGCAAGTTAGAACTTCTTTTAAGATCATACATGATAAATCTAATGATGTACTTGATTTGAATCACATGGACTTATGTGGTCCTACAAGGACTAGAAGCTTTCAAGGTGATAGGTATTTCATGCTGATTATTGATGACTATTCTAGGATGATGTGGGTGACTTTTCTAAGGGAGAAGTCTAAAGCCTTTGAGAAATTCAAGATCTTTAATGCAAAGGTTGAAACAGAAACTGGATTGAAAATCAAATGTCTAAGATCAGATCAAGTTGGTAAGTTCACTTCTCATGAATTTAACAATTATTGTGAGACAAATGGAATTAGGAGACAATTATCTGCACCTCAAACTCCTCAGTAGAATGGAGTAGTGGAAAGAAAGAGCATAACCATTTTGGATGCAGCAAGATCTATGATGATGGAAGCCAAATTGCCTCACATCTACTGGAGAGAAGCAATGAGTACAACAGTCTACGTGCATTCAATAGAGTTCACATCAAAGGTGAAATAGGTAAGACCCCTTATGAATTATGGTTTGGACATACACCTACTATTAAATATTTTAGAATTTTTGGAAGTAAATGCTATATCAAAAGAGATGATTCAATTTGGAAGTTTGATCCTAGATGTGACGAAGGGATATTTCTTGGTTATTCAATTCAAAGCAAAGCATATAGATGTTATAACAAAAGATAGCATAAAATTGTGGAGAGCACTAATGTGAAAGTGGATTAGCAAAAAAAAAATCAATCTATATTATATCACAGGGAACCGGCAGTGGAAATGATCATAACTGAACTGGCAATGCCTCAACCGATACAGGAAAGTGAGACAGTTACACTAGTACAATCAAAAAATTCAACTATGATTGATGATCAGAGTAGTGAACCTGAAGTTCAAAAGACACCAAGGTATGTAAGATTAAATCATTCTGAAGATCAAATCATTGGAGATATGAACAAGGGAGTTATGACAAGAAGAAGACTACCAAATGAAGAGGTATGTCTTATTTCTAAAATTGAACTAGCATCTATTATTGAAGCTTGTAAAGATGAACATTGGTTAAAGGCTATGGAAAATGAATTAGATCAGATAGAGAAAAATGAGACTTGGACTTTAGTTCCCTGGCCTAAAAATAAGAATGTTATTGGAACTAATGGGTTTTTAGGAATAAACTGAATGAGGATGGTCAAGTTATAAGAAACAAGGCTAGATTGGTTTGTAAAGGTTATTCTCAAATGGAAGGAATTGATTATGGTGAAACATTTGCACTTGTAGCTAGAATTGAAGCTGTTAGACTATTTCTTGCCTATGCGGCTTATAAGAACTATAAGGTTTATCAAATGGATGTTAAATGTGCATTTTTGAATGGTGAACTTGAGGAAGAAGTATACATTGAGCAACCTGATGGATTTTCACTGATAGATGATAAATATATGGTTTGTAGATTGAAGAAAGCTTTATATGGATTGAAACAAGCTATTGTAACTTGGTATGCAAGGTTGGATAAACATATTTTGAAGCTTGGTTTTACTAAAGGGGGTGTTAATAGTAATTTATATTATAAGATCACTGATGATGATATTCTGATTATTGAAGTATTTGTTGATGATATCATTTTTGGAGGAGAAGATAAATTGTGCATGGAATTTTCTAATAATATGAAGAATGAATTTGAAATTTCTATGATTGGTGAGATGAGATTTTTCTTAGGTTTGCAGATTACTCAAACTAACAAAGGCATTTTTATCTGTCAAACTATCTGAGGGAATTATTGAAGAAGTTTGGTATGGATAATTCCAAACCAGTAAGTACTCCTATGGTGACGAGTGAGAAATTATCTATCAAGGATACTTCTACACCGATAAATCCAACAAGGTATAAGTCTATGATTGGTGGTCTATTATATTTAACTCAAACTAGACCAGATATTAAGAATGTAGTAAGTATTGTTTCAAGATATCAAAGTAATCCTAAAGAAAATCATGAATGTGCAGTAAAGAGGATATTTCGGTATTTGCAAGGAACAACAAAATATGGCTTATGGTATTCTAGAAATGATGATTTCACTTTATGTGCATATACTAACTCAAATTGGGTAGGAGATACAGATGATAGGAAGAGCACTTCTGGTGGAGCTCTCTTTCTTGGAAAGAAATTGGTTTCATGGATCAGCAAAAAACAATCATACATTTCTTTATCTACTATAGAAGCTGAGTATGTTGCAGCAACAACTAATTGCACTCAAGTCTTGTGGATGAAGGAAATGTTGAAGGATATCAAGGTAAATTATAGTGAATCGGTAGTTATCTACTGTGATAACTCTGCAGCTATTGATATGTCTGAGAATCCAGTATTTCACTCTAAGACTAAGCATATATCAATAAAGTAACTTTTTGAAGGACAAGGTAGAAGGAAAGGAAGTCAAATTGGTTTATGTGAACACTAAAGAACAGATTGTAGATATAATCACTAAACCACTATCTAAGGAATCATTTGAGTATTTGAGAGACAGGTTAGGGGTTTCTGCCCCTTCGGTGGAGACTTTATTGATGCAGTTTGTCATCAATCCGACATGCATTATCAGAGATATTATTCATTTCGGCACTGATGAGTGGTGCTACTACTCAAGGGGAGTAGTCATCTTTGAGATTTAGAGGTTTATATTCTTGCTTTGATATTTGTGTCAAATTTTTGGCATTGATGTCAAAGGGGGAGAGATAGTAATGTGAAAAATAAATTCAGAACTTTACAGAGATATTATTCATAGGGGGAGAGTTATTGATATTCAGGAGATTGTTGGTTGTCTTCCAAAGGGGGAGACTTGTTTGACATTTCTTGGTACTTGGATGTTTTTCACATCTAGTGTTGCCATCAATGCCAAAGGGGGAGATTGTTGGCATTATGGATGAATTTATTATGTGTTGGATTGATGTTTTGTCATTGATGTCAACACCACCTATTATGGTTGGTTACCAGAAGACAATTTTTGGTTACCGGTAGAAGATCTAATGTTACCGGCAGAAAGGACTATCTGTTGGACACTTATGGCATGTTTGGATCTATGGATTATGTTTGATTTTATGTGTTACATGCTTCTAGAGCATGTTTTGGTAGATTGGTATTGGCTTGGTAATTGGATGCTATCACACACTCTTGTAAACCCATACCAGCATTGGTTTAAGGTTTAATCGACAGAGCTTTCACTAAGGAATCTTGACAAGATGCATAAGTGTTGTTGGTGTGGCTTCTAGATTGATTTCAGGATGTTGAAGATGTTCTTTGGTCGTGCTTCAATTGCTTGAAGAAATTGGTTTGACGTGGTGGACCCTGAACAGGTCCGATACCTATTTAGGTTATGGATCAGTATCATGTTAACGTGTACTCTAGACGTTACCGGGATGTTTCAGGATGTTCTATGGATTGGTTATTGTTGTTTTGGTCTTAAGCTGACATGGCATATCATTGTAATATGGATTTATGTAATGATCTTATTGTAATATCTTTTAGGTGGCTGACCTAATTGGTTTAGGCCTTAGGGTTGGTATAAAATGATGTAAGATCTCATTTTAGATCATGGGGAATATGTGTCATGGTCTTGGAATGCAATATCATATGCGAAGGAGATTTGGTCGATCATAGGAGATCGAATTAGGATTAAGGAAAAGGTCAAAGGCCTCTGGTATTGAGCTTAACCGAGGCTATAATTAGGCATGGTAGATGCTATCTCTGGCAGTTCACTCTATTGGATTGTTGTCCATTTACCTTGAGATGGTTATTACCTCTCTTTAGTCAGTGAGACTCTTTTGTAATGAGCAGTACACTCTAGGTAGTGTGCCTTCCTGCATGTGCAAGCCCCTCATTGTATCACATACTTTCAGTAGAAGTATCATCTGACTGTGGGTAGGCTTCCCACCATGGTTTTTCCCTTTTCGGGTTTTCCATGTACAAATCATGGTGTTATGCAGTATGGTTGCATTGTGTTGATTATCTACTTTATTGTTAAGTTTCATTGCTTACTGGTATTTGTTTCTGTTATTCCGATTCTTAATGTTTATGTGATTTGGTTAAAGGTTATTAAGTGGATTAATTGATATAATATGTTAACAACTGATTCACCCCCCCCCACTCTCTCAGTTGTTCACCGGTTATCCTAACATTAGTATTGATGATTATATTATTTATAAATTTACATATAATGAACTATTATAAATTTATCACTTTTTTATTATTTATGTATTTATATTTAATTTATGTTTTTGAATGCATACTTTATTTGTCATGATCATTTTTGCATAGTATGAGACTAGTTTGGTTTAAATTTAGAGTGTAGTTCACATTTTCAATTTTTACATTTGTTTTGTCTAGTTAAATTATGTTTTGGGTTGTCACAATTTTTTGTGCATTTTATCATCGACAGACATTCAACATGACATCAATTTATATTCTTATTTTATAGGATAAAAATAATATCTAGAGAACACTTTATATTCTCTAAAGAACAAAAGATAAACATATGTTTTTGGAATCAATGGACAATGAGAGGCGGGGGGGGTGAATCAATGTTCTGCAATTTATAACTTTCTTTAATTGATTCTTAAACCATCATATGCAAATGAATAAAAGAAAAGTGCAGAAACTCAACACACACAAGCACAAAACCATAACATTGAAATTTTTACATGGAAACCCGGAAAGGGAAAAACCATGGTGGGATTGAGACCCATAATATTATAATACTGTGATCAGTACTATAATAATATTACAAGGGAATGCACATGCATTTAGACACACTTCCTAGAGCTCACTTCTCAATTACAATAGAGGGTTACAACCCCCAAAGGCCTCACAGTCCTACAAATGATTAAAAATGATGACAACTTGTCTGAACTGATGAATAACATCTACAAATGCCAAAATGTAGTTCTGGTTAAGCACAAATAGTCTTCTTCCACTATTTTGGCACACTGCTATGTTCTTCTTTGCTCTGTCATATACTAGAGCATAAATCCAAGGATAGCTCACACATGAAACTACACAGAGATGCTCATACAATCTTCGCACAACACTCTCGAATGCCAAAATGCTCAAATAGATCTTGATCTTATATATCTGCATCACTTGATTAGGTCACCAACATGTCGGCTCCAAAAATATGAAACATGTAACAAGAAGTTGGCTTAATTTGATTACCAATACACATGCAAACCAAAACAAATTGATAATATGCTTAAATCAAGTCGGCAAAACAACTTTGAACACAACACCAATCAACAAAATCATCCTGAATATTCTGCATAACATGCTATACCAAAATAAACTTGTTCTTCATGAAATACCGGGTGTCATATCATCAAACTTGCACTAGATTCAACACCATATTAGATACTTGGTTAGTCCCAAAGACACTAAGAGGGGGGCGTGAATCAGTGTCTAACCGATGGATGAAACATTTAAACTTATTTGCAACTTTATAACTGAAACTAATATACTAGTAAGCAAATAATAATGCAGTAAAGAGAAACAAAAGAATAAGAATCAATACACACCATAACACATATATTTTTGGCGAGGAAACCTGGTAGGGGAAAAACCTCAGTGGGATTTGTGACCCACAATATTTATTCACTGGCCAATATGAATAAATATTACTCAGTACAAAGAGGGTATGCACATGCAGGAAGGCCAACTGCCTAGAGCTCACTGCTCAACAACAAAAATGGAGTCTCACTGACTACACAATTGGATGGTTAAATCCAATAACAATGTACTACTCAAAATAACATCTGCAATGCTGGATTCGGTACTGGTTAAATCTTTGTCTGATACCTCTACCAAAACCTTGTTGGTAAGTGATTCTGCTTACACAAAATAGTCTTCTCTCTGCTCTTCTCTTATTCGCTCGCAAGATAAATACATCAAAATGCATATACAATTATTCGCTCTCATATACCACTTACATACATACCTATATACTTACTTTCTTATATCACAAATGACCTACAAGATCTCATACATTTATGAGTCTTTACAATACATCATGTCGGCTATACAAATATAATATTACATTACAATACAATACATTTTGCATAAACAATATTATTTCCAAGTCAGCTTGGACTGCCGGTATAATCTATTGCCAGTGTAACTGGATGGCCGGTGTGAATAAACCTTGTTGTAACTGCTAGTGCCGGTAGGTGAAGTCTGTTGCCGGTAGAACTTCTGAACCATGTTACCAATTGGTTTCCATCAATGACAACATCAACCATTCTCATCTGAGTGTATAATGCCTGCAATCTCCCCCTTTGGCATTGATGGCAACACTCATGAGAAAAATCAAAACTGATATCCAAAATTTGAAGTCCAAAAAATGAGAGTGCTCCCCCTGAGCAAGTGATCTCCTTCTGTATATTTTTCTCATTACACCACTCCCCCTTTGACATCAATGACAAAGGATGTCAAAAGAATAAAAAATTCAAAATTTACCTAGAAACCTATGTTAGAATTCCCATAGATACTAAGAGGGGGGGGTGAATTAGTATCTAACCGGTGAGTAGAATTTCTTAACTTAAAACATGTAGAGCATATTATAACAGTGTACCGGTATGCAAGAAATAATGTAATAAACAGAAATGAAAGCAACCACATAAGAAACACACCATAACACAATGATTTAACGAGGAAACCTGGTGTGGGAAAAACCTTGGTGGGATTTGTGACCCACAATATTTTCTTACTAGCCAATAAGAGAATATTATTTACAAAAGTGGGCCTGCACATGCAGGAAGGCCAAGTTCCTAGAGCTCACTACTCAATGGGAAGTCTCACTGACTTACAATGTGGATTATACAAATCCAATAACTTGTACTGCTTTACAATAGCATCTTCAATGCCAAATTTAGTACCAATTTCTACTCTGTTCTTTACATATACCCCTTAACATATATTTCGCATAATAGGTCTGCCTAATTTCGCCTTACTACCTTATTGCCTTCTTACAAAATGTCCTACAATGACTTCTTATATATATAAGTCATTTTACAATGATATCAAGTCGGCTTACAAAGTTTTTCAAATAATAAACAAAATATAATATATCAAAAATCATGTCAACCTCTGTGCCTGTATACTTCCTTTCTCTGTGTCGGTGCTGGTATTCTGAGTGTCAGTGTAGAGTGTGTTCTGCTGATGCGAGTGTAGTGCCTTGCCGATGTAATGCCTTGTCGGTGCCATAGGATTGTAAGGTTGCCATCAATGACAAAACCTTCAATCACCTTCAATGTCTCATTGGAGTGTGCATATGCCAACAATCTCCCCCTTTGGCATTGATGGCAACACTCATGAGAAATTTCAAAAATGTGTGCTCCCCCTAAGCATATGATTCCTATGATTTTGAATTTTCTCAATACCACTACTCCCCCTTTGGCATCAATGACAAAGGTTGTCAAGATGTCAGTAGAGTTTGTAGTTTCAACCTTGTAACTGGGCAGTTACAATTTGAAATAGATCTGCCAAAATTAAGTTTATACTCTCCATAAACTTTTTACTGTCTCTGATAGCTGTCTCGGTCCTTTGGACTGTACCGGTGAGGTGTTGCATATGCTCTGCCGGTGTCCTCTATCCTTGTACAAGTGCCTCAGATATCTCCTTCCACATGAATGCTAGATAGTCCAATCTTGGACTCAGTCTTAACCTTAAACTCTTTGCCTTATTCACTATTTTCTCCTTTTCTCTTCCCAACTTTAGTAATTCATCCTCAAATTTTGTTATCTGTTGTTCAAAAACTGATAGTGTATCTGGTGAGTTAACAAAATTATCTGCAATTTTATTTATCTCATCCTATATCTTGCTCATCTTCTTATCTATGTCTATTGTCAAAAAGTTTGTATCTTTGTATAGAGTTTTTAACTCCTTCAAAGAGTTGCAAAGTTCCGGTAGAAATGTGTCAAAATCTCTGGTACACTTCTTTATCTGATCTTCAAAGAATTTTTGTTTTTCTACTTCCATTTTATCCTTCAATGCCTCTTCCTTTACTTTCTCAATTATCAGTGTGTTTTCATTGATGTATTTGGACAAAATTTCAATTTGACTCAATGAGTCTTTATTATCTATGTTACAGTTAGGAGCTAGCCTTTTCAAAATTGGTATGGTTTCATCTATAACCTTATAGGCTTGGGAGCTGCAATCTGTTATCCTCTTAATTGAATCTAAGAGTACTTCAGTCACATTAGTTGATTTAAAGCCTGCTGATGAGGAACCCATATTCTGAATACCGTCGGTGGTGGAAGTAACCAAGCTTGTATTGACCTTTGGTAGGTCTGTTTGTGCTTGCATTTCCTTAAGCAATGGTTTATCTACTTCTCCTATTGCCGGTTTCCTTGTTTCCACATGAGTCTATTCCTGTTTCTGTCCCGGAGCCTGTTGCTCAATTTGTGTCTCTGATGGTGTTCCAATTTGTTGCTCTATTTGTTTCTCTGTCTCAGTCTCAGTCTGAGTCTCTACCTGTTTCCCTATGTTATCATCTACTGGTTTCTTTTATGTGTTATCAGTTTGCTCAGCTACCGGTGGCTCACTAGCCATTTTAGTCTTACTAGTTGTATCTGTGTCTACCACAATGTTGATCTTTTGTGTATCAACTTTTACTGTATATAAGACTTCAGGATTAGGATTGACATCCTCTACATCCATACTTTCAACTGGCGGTTGATCTTCTGTAGTTGTTGTTGTTGTTATTACCGGTGGAGTAATCAAAGGAGGTGGGGGTAAGTTGTCTTTAACTTTGATACTAGGTGGTCCACCAACTATACCTTTACCCTTGTCCTTTACCTTTTGATATACCTTTATTGGTTTGGGGCTCATGTATTCTTCCTGTTTTTCTTTTTCTACTAGGAATATGTCCCATGCATTTTATGTGTCCTCATTTACCTCATTGATCCTTCCAACCATTAATGCAATGTGTCAGTGCACAGTAGAAAATACTGACCGGTTGGCTTTAGCAATTAAATCATCAATTTCCTTAGGTGAGTTCATTGGGTACACAGCAAGTAGCTTTTCTATCTTGATTTTCTTGTCAAGTTCTATTACTGCTTGTCTCCTTTCTTCTAATCTGTTAAACAATTCACCAAGTAATTCATCAACTACTTCCAACAAAAACTTCTTGTACATGTCCATGTGCAGTATAACACTGTTTTCTATTTGTTCTTTTTCATCTGCAATAAAAGTATCATACAATTTCTTTACATTCTTTAGCTTTCCTTCCTCTGTAATTTCATTTAGCAATTTGTCAAGAGGGGCCATGTCTTGTTGAGTCCTCTTCTTCCTCTTAGGTGTTAGCTTTTTCTTAGGTGTAGTCTTCTTAACCGAAGATCTCACTACTTGTTGTTTTTGTCTTGTCCTCCTAGGTGAGGGTGTGGTTTCCGGTGAGGGATCTCTTTTCCTTACAACTCTCTTGAAAGTTGCAGGCATGTCATTCTCCGAAGATGTGCCTATCGGTGATAGGTGAGTTTCAGGTTGTTGAGCTGCTAACTCATCCTTAGTGATGTCGGTTTTCTTAAGTACATCTTCTTTTATTGCCTTTGCTTGTCTAGATCCTCTTCTCACAACTGCTTCAACCTTTTTCACTCTCTTCTGGGATTGTATTTGACTCTCTATGGTCTCAGCATTACCAAAGACTTCTTCCTCTGGTTCCTTGGGTGCTTCCAGAAGTGCTTTAGCATATGTTTCAATGATAAGATCATCTGTCTCATAACCCATCTCTGTTACCCAAACTATCCTAGGGATGACTACTTCCATCCAGATCTCATCCTTTTTAATCACAAAACATATTTCCTTTTTGTATTTGTCAACAATCTTTTGTGACAGTTTGATTCATTTCTTCATTTTGGCCTTAAGTGCTTGAAAGTAGTCTTGAATATTTTGTTCCTTATCTTCTCCCATATTGTTGAATAGTTCTATTAGTTGTTTACCTCCCGATATATCAAATCCAAGTTCTTTGTAGCCTATACCGAGAACCTGTTTGGTTATATGTAGCATCAAGCATACTAGCAGATTTCCAAACCTAAAAGTTCCTTTCTTATCCTTCTTAATCTTGCCTAGGTTATCAATTAATTCATCCTTCAACCACTCACATACATCAATCTTTGCATTATCTATGATCATTTCATAAGCACTCTTAATGCATAAACTTGAAACTAAATTGAGTCTGTTTGCATGAGTTGCCTTATACCCTAATACCATGCTGATAAACCTTACATTAGTGTCGGTTACATCATTGACTCTTAGGGACCTTTTATTAGATGTAGCACCAGTTAGTTTAGTAACTAGGTCATTTGAGACCTTCTTGGTTTTGTCTGGCCTTTTACCGGTTGAGGGTAACCTTGTCACTACTTTGACAGCTTCCTTGGTAATTTTATGAATTGCATCTAACCAGAAAAATTCTCCATGAACCCTGCTTAAAACTATCCTAATCACATCCTTGGGAAATTCAGGAATGCTAAGGATTTTTGTAAATCCTAGGGTTTCAACAATTTTATGTTCATCTTTTACATTACCAAATTCATCACATATGACAGATTTAAACATGGTTTTAATCTCTTCATCTCCTCATTCCTCTATGTTGCAATGGATGTATATTCTGGGGTTTTCAGCATAAACAACTCCTTTTGGAATTTGGGAAAAAGCACCTATTGTATCATCTTTCTTTGCTACTTTGGATACTAGTTGAAATACAGGCCTAGGGCATTTTATAACCTCGACTACAGTAGGGTTTGCTATATATTCAAGTGCAGAGGTGGATGCCATGATGATAAATACCTTTTTCTGCCTTAGGATGGATGAATGTTGAAATCCTTTGCTTCTTCTCTTTGAAATGCCTTTGCTCTGGAGATTTTGTGCTCTTCGGGTGTTTGAATTCGCAGTGAAGTGAAATGGAGCTAAAACCACTAATTTATAATGTTTACTTTGCCATCTGCCACATTTAATGCATGTCGGTTAAGTAATCACTTAACATGTCTGCTGGTATAGAAGTATCTTTCAACTTCTCATCTTTAACCGAGGGAATAATAGCACATGTGTCATTAGATTCCCAAACACTCAAAGTAACTTTCTTCAATTCGATGAAGAACTTCCTGTTGGTGGAGCACTACTCTGTCCTATCGATGGAGTAATACTCTATTCTGTCGGTGGGGTGTTGATTGGTTGTACCGGTGGAGTATTCCCAATATTTAGATCTGCTTTTCTAATCCATTGTTTTGAGAATTCTTGCTTTACTTCTTCAACTTTTTCTTTCCCTTTCAAGCTAGGACTTTTGTTGTCTACTGGTGATCCTTTGCTTCTGCATAATTTTGCAATATGCCCAATCTTGTTACATGCATAACAAGTTACATTATTCTTTTGAATAGCTTTGCCATAGCCTATATCGGTTTGAGTTCTGCATTGATTAGATAAGTGTCCATATCTTCCACAAACATAACATCTTACATTCATTCTGCAATTTTCAGAGTTATGACCAACTTTGTTGCATTTTAAACATTGATCGGTGGGCATGTTGATGTTTTGATAATTCATAGATCTACATTGATTTTCTCTATGACCATACTTATTACAGTTAAAGCATTTTCCATTTAATTTATAAGCATTAGGTTGTCTTACCGGTTTGCTGTGATCCTGAGTGTTTGCAGTACCAGAGCTTTCACCAACTTCAAAACTAATCCCATTAGTGTCACCATTAGATTTCTAATTTTTCAACAAGTTACCAAGTTCTTCTGAGCTTTTCTTGAATTTATCTTTGTGCTGATTTGCAGTATCCAATTCTCTTTCTAGGAATTCTTTTTGTCTCATGAGTTCATTTGAATCATTCTAAGTATGCATCAAATCTGTCTTCAATAGGTCATTTTCATAGCTAAGTCTGGTGTTTTCATTTGCTGCATCACTTAATCTTCTAATAAAATCTTCTTCATTCTTCTTTCTATCTTCAATTTCTTTACAAAACCTCATAGTCATATCCTGCATTTCATTCTTGGTTGTCATGTTCTCTTGCTTCAGCTTGCCTATCATATCATTTAGAGTTTCCTTTTCATCATTCTCAAATTGCATCTTTTCACAAAGTTCTCTTCTCTTGTTTCTTGCAATGGTGAGATTTTCTTGAAGTGCCTGAATGATATCCTGAGCTGCCTTTAGATCATCTTCAAGTTTGATGTTTTTCAATTTCTCTGCATCATAGTCTGAGAGAGCTGCTTCAAGTTGCTTCACCAAATTTTCCATCTCTACTGGTGTCAAGATCTTCCTCAAGCTATTAGGCTTCTGGAAATGGATGACCAAGCTCTGATACCAATTGTTAGGATTCCCACAAATACTGAGAGGGGGGGGTGAATCAGTATCTAATTGGTGAGTAGAATTTATTAACTTAAAACATGTAGCTCGCATATTATAACAGTGTACCGGTATGCAAGAAATAATGCAATAAACAGAAATGAAAGAAACCACATAAGAAACACACCATAACACAATGATTTAACGAGGAAACCTGGTGTGGGAAAAACCTCAGTGGGATTTGTGACCCACAATATTTTCTTACTGGCCAATAAGAGAATATTACTTACAAAAGTGGGCCTGCACATGCAAGAAGGCCAAATGCCTAGAGCTCACTGCTCAATGGGAAGTCTCACTGACTTACAATGTGGATTATACAAATCCAATAACTTGTACTTCTTTACAATAGCATCTTCAATGCCAGATTCAGTACCATTTTCTGCTCTGTTCTTTACATATACCCCTTAACATATATTTTGCATAATAGGTCTGCCTAATTTCGCCTTACTACCTTATTGCCTTCTTACAAAATGTCCTACAATGACTTCTTATATATATAAGTCATTTTACAATGATATCAAGTCGGCTTAAAAAGTTTTTCAAATAATAAACAAAATATAATATATCAAAAATCTTGTCAGCCTCTGTGTCGGTATACTTCCTTTCTCTGTGTCGGTGCCGGTATTCTGAGTGCCGGTGTAGAGTGTGTTCTGTTGATGCCGGTGTAGTACCTTGCCGATGTAATGCCTTGGTGGTACCATAGGATTGTAAGGTTGCCATCAATGACAAAACCTTCAATCACCTTCAATGTCTCATTAGAGTGTGCATATGCCAACAAGGTGTAGCCGGTTATGTACAATTTGAAAAATATCCGCCAAAACAAAGTTAAGACCTTGCAAAAACTTTGTACTATCAGAAATTATAGTCTCTATCTATCGGATCATCCTGGTGAGATAATGCATCTATTGCTCCGATGATCTTTCTCCTTGAATAGTTGCCTTAGATAGCTCATTCTGGTGTGTTAACAAATTATCCAATCTAGAACCAAGTTTTTTCTTTAACTCCCGAGTTTTCATCTTCAACCTTGATTTCTCCCTTTCCAGTTTCTCAATCTTCTCCTCATAAATAGCTATCTCTAGATCCAAAACAAATGTGAGTTCCGAAGAACCAATCATATTGTCAGCAATGTCATCAATCTCTTTCTGTTTTTTCCTTATTTTCTCATCAATATCTTCTATTAGATGGTGAGGTTAGCATGCTTCTCTATACAAATCCTTGTATTCTAGAATGGTGGAATTCAGTGCCAGTAACAATGAATCAATCTGTCTTGTACAATCCTTTATTGTTTTGCCAAAGAATTCATCCTTCTCCTTATTAACTCTTTCTTGAATGGTCTCCTTATTTATCTTATCTACATTTTGAATGTTAGAAGAAATGAATTTGGACAATGTGTCCAATTTACCTATAGATCCAACAATGTGATCAACCTTGCACACTGGTGCAATCATTTATAAAATTGGTAAAGAATCATCAATAGCCTTAAATGCTAAGGCATTGCATTTTGTTATCTTCTTAATGGAATCCAATAATACATCAGTGACATTTGTCGGTCTGTAGTCCACAGTAGAAGTACTGGGAGGAGAGCTAGGTTATGCAATAATTTTCTTCACTTCTCCAGATACCTGTTCAGATACCTTAACCTCTTCTTTATCCACTTTCTCTTCCTTATTTTCACTCTTATTCTCATTCTTATTTTCTATCAGATTTGATTGTGTCTATTCTTGTTCTTTTTCTGTTTTTGTTGGTATCTAGATATTCTACTGAGTGTCAATAGTCTTGACTGGTGATTCAGAGATCTCAACATTTATAGCTTCAAATTTCTTCTCCTCTACAATTTCCTTGTCCAATACAATATTGATGTCCTGGGTGTCAACATTCATTGTGAATAGAATGTTTTACTTGAGATCAATATCATCTATTTTCACTTCCTCTGACTTTTCTTCTTCAGGATAATCCTCCATTTTTGTCGGTGCCTCTGATACTACCGGTGGGGTGTCATGTGCCGGTGGCAGTAAGTTTTCCTTAACTATGATGTCAGGTACGCTGCCAACCTTACTGTTACCCTTATCTGCCTTCTGATATACTTTAGTAAATGGTTTATCAACTTTTTGTGTATCTTTCTTTTCTCTCTTCTCCTTCTCAACAAAGAATATATCCCACTTATCCATCATTTCATCTACAATCACTTTTACTCTGTCGACCATAAGACTAACTTGTCGGTGACCGCTTGAAAAAGGAGTCATGTTAGCTTCAGATATTAAATCATCAATTTCTTGCTTATAATTAACAGGATGAACCTCTAATAGAGCCTCTACCTTCAGTTTCTTATCTAACTCCATAATAGACATTCTCTTTGCTTCAAGTCTCAAGTATAAATCATTAGGAAGAACATCTATAACCTCAATAAGAACCTTCTTATATATATCCAGATACAAAATAATGCACTCCTCAATGGTATCCTTATTAGAATCATTAAAATAATGTTAAAACTTACTGACATTACCAAGATTTCCTTCCTGAGTTATTTCATTTATCAGCTCTGTCGGTGAAAGAGTATCAGATACCTTTTGTTGTAGTTTCTTCTTTGGTGTGACTTTCTTCTTCTGACCACTGGGCTCTCTCACAACTTGTTGTTTCTTTCTAAGTGTTATTGTTTTCTTCGGTGATGGAGCAAGTGTCGATGAGGGTTTTCTTTTCTTTCTTTCTACCCTTTTGAATTCATCAGTCTTATCACTATCAGAATC